>NC_058409.1:8516974-8664032 GCF_002201575.2 Neomonachus schauinslandi | reverse complement strand
TCTTTCTTTCTTTCTTTCTTTCTTTCTTTCTTTCTTTCTTTCTTTCTCTATCCTCATCAATGGATCTGGGAAAACTTGGGGTTTTCCTTGAATATTGGGATCCTGGACAACTTGGAGAACAGAACACTCTATATCACCCTTTCCTCAGAAGAGAGATCTGAAATGGCTGGGTTAATTCTGTTCCCCCTATGCTCAGCATATTCTCCACAGAGCATTAGTCACTTCAGCTCCTCAACGGCACTGAGAACTGGACACAAATATAATTCCATTAGCCTTCACTAACTGATGTATTCTCTATATTGATGACTTTTAAACATAAAACCAATTGTTCATCAAAATGGTATGCAAACACTGGTCACTAGATTTATTGGGGGAAAAACCCCTGACTCTGTTAGCTCAGGTTCAAAACTGATAAACACCCCTATCTTGAGCAATGGCACAGTCCTCCATCTCCTCCAAGCGTTAAATTCCTTGCTGTAAACTATGCTCTGAGTTACTGCTGTTTTAGCATCTTTGTATTTCTGGAACTCCATGTCTGACACTGCTAGTGAGATTATCTACAAACAGCTGGTAAAGAACAGCTGCTTCATAATTTGAATGATTTCCTTTTTTTTTTTTGAAGATTTTATTTATTTATTTGAGACAGAGAGAATGAGAGAGACAGAGAGCACATGAGAGGGGGGAGGGTCAGAGGGAGAAGCAGGCTCCCTGCCGAGCAGGGAGCCCGATGCGGGACTCGATCCAGGGACTCCAGGATCATGACCTGAGCCGAAGGCAGTCGCTTAACCAACTGAGCCACCCAGGAGCCCCATGATTTCCTTTTTTTGATGAGCTAAAGTTCCTCATTTCAGATAAAAGCATTGTTATTGATCTTTGGAATAATTCTTTTAGCAGAAGCTCATTGTCCTTGAGGGAGAAGTGAGTGACAGTGAGTATGTGTTATGATAGAATTTAATTTCCTCATCCCTTTTTTAAAAAATAGACTCTTTTTTATTTTTTATTTTTTTCATTTTTTAAAGATTTTATTTATTTGACAGAGAGAGAGTTAGTGAGAGCAGGAACACAAGCAGGGGGAGTGGGAGAGGGAGAAGCAGGCTTCCTGCCGAGCAAGGAGCCTGATGTGGGGCTTGATCCCAGGACCCTGGGATCATGACCTGAGCTGAAGGCAGACACTTAATGGCTGAGCCACCCAGGCGCCCCTTTACTAGCATTTCTTTTTTTTTTTTAAATTTTTTATTGTTATGTTAATCCCCATACATTACATCATTAGTTTTAGATGTAGTGTTCCATGATTCATTGTTTGTGCATAACACCCAGTGCTCCATGCAGAACGTGCCCTCCTCAATACCCATCACCAGGCTAACCCATCCTCCCAACCCCCTCCCCTCTAGAACCCTCCATTTGTTTTTCAGAGTCCATCGTCTCTCATGATTCATCTACCCCTCCGATTTCCCCCCTTCATTCTTCCCCTCCTGCTATCTTCTTCTTTTTTTTTTTCTTAACATATATTGCATTGTTTGTTTCAGAAGTACAGATCTGAGATTCAACAGTCTTGCACAATTCACAGCGCTTACCAGAGCATATACCCTCCCCAGTGTCTATCACCCAGTCACCCCATCCCTCCCACCCCACCCCCCACTCCAGCAACCCTCAGTTTGTTTCCTGAGATTAAGAATTCCTCATATCAGTGAGGTCATATGATACATGTCTTTCTCTGTTTGACTTATTTCGCTCAGCATAATACCCTCCAGTTCCATCCATGTCATTGCAAATGGCAAGATCTCATTCCTTTTGATGGCTGCATAAATATTCCATTGTATATATATACCACCTCTTCTTTATCCATTCATCTGTCGATGGACATCTTGGCTCTTTCCACAGTTTGGCTATTGTGGACATTGCTGCTATAAACATTGGGGTGCACGTAACCCTTTGGATCCCTACTTTTGTATCTTTGGGGTAAATACCCAGTAGTGCAATTGCTGGGTCGTATGGTAGCTCTATTTTCAACTTTTTGAGGACCCTCCATACTGTTTTCCAGAGTGGCTGCACCAGCTTGCATTCCCACCAACAGTGTAGGAGGGTTCCCCTTTCTCTGCATCCCTGCCAACATCTGTCATTTCCTGACTTGTTAATTTTAGCCATTCTGACTGGTGTGAGGTGGTATCTCATTGAGGTTTTGATTTGGATTTCCCTGATGCCAAGCGATGTTGAGCACTTTTTCACGTGTCTGTTGGCCATTTGGATGAAAAAATAGACTCTTTTTTAAAGCAGTTTTAAGTTCACAGCAAAGTTGAGGGCAAGGTCCAGAGATTTTCCATATACTCCCTGTTGCCACATGTGCACAGCCTCCCCCACTGTCAACACCCCAAAGCAGAATGATCCATGTATCATAGTTGATGACCTGCCTTGACATATCATTACCATTCAAAGTCCATGGTTTACAGTACAGTTTGCTTTGATTGTTGCATTTTCTATGAGTTTTGACAAATGTACAATGACATGTATCCACCATTATAGCATCATACACAGTTTATTCACTGCCCTAAAATCCTCTGTGTTCTGCCTACTCATCCCTCTCTCTCTCCTAACCCCTGGTCTTTTTACCATCTCCATAGTTTTGCATTTTCCAGAATACCATATAGTTGGAAACATGTTGCCTTTTCATATTGGCTTCTTTCACTTAGTAAAATGCATTAAAGTTTCATCCATGTCTTTTCATGGCTTGATAGTCTGTGTTTATCCATTTACCTACTGATTGATGTCTTTGTTACTTTCAAGCTTTGGAAATTATAAATAAAGCTGTGATCAGCATCTGTGTGCAGATATGTGGACGTTTTCAAGTCTTTTGGGTAAATCCCAAGGAGTATGATTGCTGGACTGCTTCACTCCTTTGTAAATCTGATGTTCTCCCATAGCAGAGAGCTAGCATATATTGAAGGCCTACTAAACGTCAGAATTTTCATTAAATTTTGTCATTTCATCCTCATTATTGTCTTGCAAAATGATTTTTTAACACATGAAAGAACTGATACTTAGAAAAGTTGAATAATTTGCTTAACAAGAACATTTGAACAAATGGAAGACTTAAGCAGAGAAACTTCTAGTCTCAGTGTTTTTAAATTGTCTCTGAAATAAGTTAGATCTGGAAGGGACTTTTTTTTTAATTTTAAAAAAGATTTTATTTATTTATTAGAGAGACAGCTAGAGCGAGCACAAGCAGGGGGGAGGGGCAGAGGGAGAGGGAGAAGCAGACTCCCTGCTGAGCAGGGAGCCTGATGAGGGGCTTGATGCAGGGTTCAATCCCAGCACCCTGGGATCATGACCCGAGCTGAAGGCAGACACTTAATTGACTGAGCCACCCAGGTGCCCAGAGCTGGAAGGGAACTTAAAGGGGTTTGCTCTGAGCAGGCACATCACTAACATTTGTGGGACCTAGGGCAAGAATAGAAATGAAGGCCCACACATACCAATTGTCTAAATGTTTAAAAGCAATAGATCAAACCAACAAATTGTAAGAAAGATGTTCTGTCCTCCTACCTTGACAAGACCACCTTCACAACAACCTAAAAGTCCCAGTTTGAATTTGGAATTTTCTAGCTGCTCAGAGTTCAGTGCCAGAATGTGGCAGCATGGGAGAAACTGCCATGGCACCCCCTGAGATCCCACCCCGCGTCTTCCCTCAGTCCTGCACAGCAAGGGGTGTTGGGAATTCTATCCACACTGCCTGCCAACAGCTGTCCCTTGGGCCCCCTTCAGGCCTAGGATGTACATAATGGGGTGTGTCCTTCTGTTGGGAGGATGGACTCAGGGAAAAGGTCTATGCTGGCCCTTGAGATAGGATTATGGTCCTCTGGGCAGAGAATTTGAGGGTTCCAGGGGCCCAGAGGGGTGCAGAGTGTAGGCTCCAGGTACGCAGATTGCCTTGACCCTGTGGTTTCCCCACCTCACTGGAAGCGGGAAAAAGGGAGCGTTTGGCTAAACAGATCGAGAGTTGGGCCCAGAGCAAGGTCCATCTTGCCCAGGTCTAAGGATAGAAGTGGATCCAGGAGCTTCAGTTCATAAATGAGAAATCAGGCCAGAGAGGTGGTAAGTTTTTCCAAGTCACATGACTAAATAGGGACTACACTGAGATATCCTGATTCCCAGGGATTTTCATAAGGTTGGCCTCATGAGGCCCTTTTCGTAAGGGTTGTTCTTTATGTCTGTTTATATAAACTCATCCCAGGAGTTAAGTCACAATCTTTTCCAGCACAGAGCTAAAAAACCTGCCAAAAGGTACTATTCCTACTCATACAACTGGTTCTCTTGAATGAACAACCAACCATTTAGGTGACATCGCAAAGCTATCAATACTTCAGGAGATTTCTAAAAGCTCATTATAAACTTTTGAGGGGTATCAGTCACACAGCAGTTCCCAAATAATTTCCAAATTACTTCCTATAGAGGTCAGCTCACTGATGTACTTGTATGAGTCAACTGGCTCACCCAGAAACCACAATTAGAAATGTGATCAACATAAACTGGGTTAAACAACTGGCAGATGTTTTCAGTGATTTGCATATAAATGAGGCACCAGCTTTAGAAATCCAGCTTATTAAAGGTTGAGATTCTTTCATACATTTTCCCTTTTGTTGGAATGTGCTGAAAGAAGCCTTCTGTTTATTAAAATGTCATGTCATAAGTGTCTTCTAGTATTTAGGGTTTTACTCTGCATAGTTAATTCCTGGTATCATTTGCACGCACATTTATAAATATCTCTACAGATACTTTAACATCAGAACAACACTTTGTTTCTTATAATGTGTGTTGGATATGCTCTCAGCTTTGATTCTTATGAATGCCCTCCAAAATAAGTTGGCCATAGATGTTACCACATCAATTGGTTCCAGATGGGGACACTGGGGTGTTAGGAGGTGCCTCCCACCTGGAGCTGGAGTTTGACTCCAAATCTCATACATTTCCCATTATGCCAGGTGCTTCTACTAGTGGAGGGCCTTCCGCTTCTCTTAAACCCCACAGTGGCTTTGATTTCTGGCCATTCTTGTGAATGCCCTCTGAATAAGCTAAAATTTATTTTATACTTGCCAGCCCCCCATCTGACACATACTCCTTCATGATTACAAAATGCAAATGGATTCTGGAACCTTTCTTAAAAGTCAGAAATCATTTAATCATAGAACAAAGCACCTAATGTATACCCAAATAGTATTTAGTTTTAATTGAAATAAGTATTTATTATTATGCATTTTGTCCTGTATAGTCAATGAATCAAAGGTTTATCTGTTTCTTTTTTCTTTGTTAAAGTTAAAGCGAAACTTTCTCTGAACTTCTCCACATCTGATGTGGAGCCAGCTCTTTTCAGTGCTAGCCCAATTAGCATTGCCACAAAACTGGGGACAAGAAGCAGAGAGACAGGTAAGAAGGCTAACTCTGTTGGGAGTATTGCTGGACCACTTTTTTGTCATTTGAATTACTCATTACTTCTCCCCTTGAAACATATCATGTTGTTAATACCACGAGGATATTACTAGACCGAAAAAACAGCAAAGAGAAGAAAAAGGGACACAGTTTGCCTCTGTTGAAGGTGTGGTCTCTCTTCTTATATAAGAAATGTTTTCTGACATATGTTTAGGAAGAGACTGTCAAAAAATGTAATTGTTTGTATCAAGGGTCAGCAGATATTTTTCTCTATGGGGCCAGATGGTAAATACGTTCTGTTGTAGAGCTGAACAGGCCTAGAGAGTAGGTAAGCAAATGAGCACGGCTGTGTTCCAATAAAACTTTATTTATAGGAACAGGCAGCAGGCTAAATTTGCCTCACAGGCTATGATTTGTCACCCCCTGGTTTATATATTTGAACATACTTTTTTAGCCAATTTGTCAACTGTCTAAAAGGCCATTGTTCCTGTGCTGGAGTTTTGGATCCTCTGTCCCTATTGGTTATCATTACTGTCCTAAGTACAAACACTTCTGATCTCATATGTTCCTTCCTGGATTGCCCTCTCTGCCAGCCTCCTCAAGCCTGCCCTCCTTCCTCTTCTTTCTCTTCATGGTCACTATGTCAGTTTTCCAGTGCCACAATAATGCTGCACAATGAACAATCAAAACAAGCAAAAAACTTGAGCGGTACCCAGTAATAAGTTCATTGCTCCTAAATCTCGGTCAGATAGGGGCTGGCCTGGTCACTCTACTGATCTTGGCTGGGCTCACCTCCCCGCCTGGGCTCTGCTGGCTGAGGTGATGGATGGCTGGCCCTAGGCAAAGGTACAGAGCACCAGCACAATCAAGCAAGCCTTCTCCAAGGCTGGGCTCAAACTGGCACACTCTTCCTTCTGCCTCCTTCCATTGGATGAGTCCAGATTCAAGAAGTGAGTAAATACACCCCACCTTTTTAGTGGGAATCACTGCTATTTCACATGGCAGAGAGTCTGGATACAGGGAGGGGGAAAGTATTTGGGTTATTAATGGGATCCTTCCACCAGTCACCAAGTCCAGTAGACTCTCCATCCTTTCCCCTCTCCAGCCATCTTCCTCTCTTGCTGTTGCTTCTATAGGTGCAGCTCTTATTGCCTGAGGTCGGTCTCTATTCCCTCAAGCTACTGAGTACTTCTTCCATATGGTTGAACTCCGGTCTATCAGTCCCACAACTAAAGACATCTAGTTGCTCCCCATCCAATTCACTTGGATTAATTTCCTAGGAATTCTACCTTTTAGCTTCATTTCCCCTTTCCTGCTTTCTATCACCCTTTGTTGGGTCAGCTATAGCCGAAGCAAACAACTCCTTACTCTTTAATCATTCCTTAATTAGTATTATTTTTTCATCTTGAGACCTCATTCATGCTCTGTTTCTCTCCAGGGTGTTTTTCTTTCCTGTCTCTGTTTATAGAAACTATTCCTCCTTGAGGCTGTGGCTCAGACAACTCTTCCCTTCAGAAACTGGCTCAGGTTCTCCTCTGCCACTGGTTGGCGCTCTCCCCTTGACAAATCACGATCCTTTCCTTCCTCATCAGCATTTGGCACATTTTACCCGGATGTATGGGGCGATTATTCAGATCATGACTCAGCACTTCCAACACATTTAAGTTTCTTTGGATGTACTGCGGCTGTTTGAAGTCTCCAGATCCTTGTCACTGTACCGGTCACCGAGTAGGCCTTCCAAAGAGGTCTGTTGATGGAACTAAGGCTCAAATGAATGTAAGGAAGAGGGTGCCTCCAAGGCAATATTTTGAGGTTCCAACAGAAAAAGAACTCATCCCCTTCTGTTTATTTCCCTTATAAAGAGCTAAAGTTAGCAAATGGACGAAGCCAGCCTCCTTCATGAAGGAGGCTGTCCTTCATGTCCTTCACCTCATGTGTAAAGAGCTTTCTCTTTGGGGCACCTGGGTGGCTCAGTTGATTGAGCATCTGACTCTTGGTCTCAGCTCAGGTCTTGATCTCAAGATTGTGAGTTCAAGCCCCATGTTAGACCTCGTTAAAGAAAAAAAAGCTCTCATTTTTCAACCCAAACACTTCCTTGTGTGGCATGGCAAATGTCTTCTTTTTCTAAAAGGACCCCTGGCCCTGGGTGAGGAGGACATGACTCCTAGTGGCTGCCTGTTCTGGGATGGATGATTTTTATCCCCCAGGGCTTAGGGGCAGAACAATGGTTGCAATCCACCACAAACCTTCTCCTTTCTCCCTTAGTCCCATGCCCCATGAACCTCTGAATATTAGATGATGTTCTTCATGGATCCTTTTTTCCAGCCACCTCTCTGGCTAGCAGGCAGTCTGTCTCTGTCCTGACTCTTCCTGTCTCCTTGGGCAGGCATGGACTTCAACTTTTTGGAGTATTCTTATTTTTATGGGCCTTCAGACTGAGTGCAGTGTTGCTTCTTGGATAACTGTTTTCTGAATAAATCCAGTGAAATCAGGGAAATAGGCCATTGTTAACAGATTATTCTCCTTGTCCTTGATTTCTGTGCTGTCTCTTTTCGTTGTTTTGTGCATTATCTCCCTCTGTGGTAGATCATGCATTTCAGCATGATTCTCCCATTTGTTTCATTTTCTAGATGACATGTGCTTTCAGATGATTGGTCTTGACCCATTTTTATTTCTTCTTGAGTTTGAACCATTGGGCTAATGTTTATTTTATGCTTAATTTATCTTTTCATTGAAAATGTGAATGCTTTCCAAGACTTGCTATCTCTAATTTGAGCTTGTGGCCTATTTTACCATATTTTTTCGAGAGCTATTTTAATTGGAATCAGCTGGAATTTATGGCCGTGATTTTCTATTTACTTTTCTAATTTTCTTCTTTGCAAGAAAGATACCACCAGAGAGATGGTCATATTCATGCTTGGGAACATCTGAAATTACGTTATTCTTTTGAATTTCTTTTGTGTGCTGAACTGGAAGGGCCTCTTATTTCTAAAGGTAAACCAGTGTTGGCCAGTCAATGAACAGATTTCAAATGGCCAGTGGGAATGTGGTCTAGAATTAGTGTAAAGATGAGATTTGACTCTTGGCAAAATTTCTCTTATGTTCCTAAGTGAAAAGACCTGTAAGAATATAAGGCATTTATTTATTTATTTTAAAAGTAAGCTTCATGCCCAATGTGGGGCTTGAACTTACAACCCCAAGATCAGGAGTCGAACGTTCCACTGACTAAGCCAGCCAGGTGCCCCTATAAGACATTTATTTTTCACAATGCTTGCTTTCTTCTTTTTCTCACTAAGATTATGAGTTGGCATACTGTAGAGTTAGCAGCATGGGCGGTAGGCTCAGAGTCCCTCAGTTCAAACCCCAGAGTCACTGGTTCCCATGTGTAGGATCTTGGGAAATACATCTAAACCAGTGACTCAGTTTTCTCATCTCTAAAGTAGGGGTTGGTATGTGCATCAAGTGTGGTAAGGTACATGAAGCTATTGGCCTAGTTCATGGACATATTTGAGTAATATTTATGCTATTGTTCTCATTATTGCCAGTGCTCTTTGGATCCTTGCTTCAATTTCCCCAGATTTTCACATAAGCAAAGATTATAGCTAGAATCTCAGTTATGTCACAAGATAGGCAATTGGAAGGAGAGAGTAGAAATGCTATTAATAAAACTAGGTAGAATTCTGCCCACATACAATTATCAATCTACTTGGAACACATTGTATAGCAGTTGTACTTTTTTTCGCTGTGCAATTTAATTCACAAAATAATGAGCAGGGGTATAGTAGATTACTATCTTCACAAAACAAATAACCATTGAGTGCTAGGAAACTACCCTCATGAATATGGCCTTTCTTCTCAAGGGCAATCAAAAGCATGGTATGTTTAAACTGAAGAATCTTTACAAGGTTTTTGTGTGTGATTCACTAAGGGATGCCAACCTTACTGTTCTTTAAACTTAAATTATAAAGCGAAAGATCAATATTTTTCTGACTAGCTGTTTTACAAATGTTCCTATGAATAGTTATTACTTTAGCTCTCATCAATAATTCTTTGAAAATATGATTTTTAAAATGACCGTATCATTTTCCATTTTAGGGAAGAAGCATTATTTGTTTCTCCTGCTGGCCAATTACCCAACTTAGGCTCTTGCCTCAGACTTAAGTCTCTCTCCCCAGATAAGACTCTATTATCAGTCAGTAGTTAGTAAGCAATTAGGACAAGTCATTGTTCTAGGCACAACGAAGGAAAAGACAGGTCCTCCTTCTTGGTTGTATAGAGCATCCTGGAAAAAGGGAGAGGGCTATTATCCATTCTATTTATGGTCAGAAAGAGAAATGGCTACTTGAAATGACTCTGAGAGAGAGATGAGTGGGAAATAAAAAGGAGTAGAGAGGAAGCCCTTGCATGTCAGGAGTTGGGTCTTTGGGGGGATGTAAAGTGGTAGATGGAGTACTTTGATAAAGATTGTACAAATCTTTGTGAGACAAACCCCACTTCTTATTAAATTGTAAATTTTTAATGGAGTCCTACTTAGAATCTATTACTGAGACACACCTCCCCCGACTTCTACACTTGAAAATTGATCAAGTGGAAAAACCATCTGATTTGGTTTTCATCTCTAGAGGCGAGTGGATTTTCCAAAAATAACCACCGGCTGCGTGATGCCATTTTTCACTGGCAAGCAGCTGAAATGGGTTTTTCACCTACTGTCTTCTCTATTTTTGGTTAAGAGCTCAGAAAAGCACAAATGTAAGCACAACTTAGGAAATATTGCCAGGTTTAGGGGCCTTGGGACTTCAAGCATTGAGTTTGGAAGTTGATTAGCTTTTCATTAAAAGATTTTAACTGTGATCACATGCTCCTTGTTTCTTTTAGGTTCTCTGGGACATTTGTTTGGTGTCCCAGCAGTTACCATGCCCCGCTTCACAGCATTTACAAAAGCCTACATGATTTTTAGATTCTCTTCCCTAAGAATTCTCAGCTCTTTGTTAGTAAGGTTATCTGTAGCTTGGAGAACTACAGTACGTTTGATGAAAGCATGCAAAACCAAAAATGCTTATTGGACTTTCCTCAACTGTAGAAAATAGACACAAGGGAAGGAAAAAATGTGGTAGAGCTGCAAAGAACATGCCTGTGTGCCCAACCTGGCTCCCTCTTCTTCCAAAGTAGGTGGGCTGTGCTCTGCTCCATCCTTTCTGGCAGTTAAGCATGGTCATGTCACAAAGTCCTCTCTGGGGGAATGAGAGCAGAAATGATGTGTACACTTCCAGGCATGGCCCACAGAACCACCTGTGACATTTGCTAGGACAGTCCTCCAACTAAGTAAAAATCTATATCCCCGTCACGGCTCTGTGCTAATCGTAGGTTACGTGTCTAAAGTAGATAGGAGACGCCTGCCTCTTCCTCCACATGTCCTTTTTTTGTGTTTTTTTATTAACATATAATGTATTATTTGTTTCAGGGGTACAGGTCTGTGATTCATCAGTCTTACACAATTTAGAGCCCTTTCTAACTCCAAATATCCTCGATTTCAAAACTGAGTTCAGAATGCCATTTCAAAATGACTCTATGATTAGAATTAAGGGCACATTGGTTGATATTTATAGATATTTGATTATGTATCTGTGCAAGGCAGGTCAATGTTAGAGGTTAAGAGCTCAGGCTTTGGGGTCAGACTCTTCAGGTGTAATTCCGCCAATTTCTGGCTGGGTGACTTTGGGCAGATTCTTTTAACTTTTTGAGTCTCGGTTTTCATAACAGTAAAACAGGAATAATAATAGTATCTCCTATGGTTAGTATGAGGATTAAATAAATTAACACCTATAAAAGGTATGAGAGAGTACCTTCAAAAAATGTACCCAATAAACATGAGCTATCACTGTTAATAATTGTAAATACAACAGGTCAACAAAGCAGGGAACTAACCTTTGAATCTTTTTTTATTTTTTTTTAAAAGATTTTTTTTTTAATTTTATTTATTTGACAGAGAGAGACACAGCGAGAGAGGGAACACAAGCAGGGGGAGTGGGAAGGGAGAAGCAGGCTCCCCGCAGAGCAGGGAGCCCGATGCGGGACTCGATCCCAGGACCCCGGGATCATGACCTGAGCTGAAGGCAGTCACTTAACCAACTGAGCCACCCAGGCGCCCCTAACCTTTGAATCTTAACACTTCCCTACATACTTCTTTTTAGTTTACCATATGCAGTAATCAGTGACTTCTTGTCCCCTTCTGTCTGGAGCCAAGTCTCTGTCAGTTACTATTACTTGACTTACCTCTTAGCTTGGTGGCTCGGATGGGAACGGACTGAAACAATGAAGGAGGAGCAGCAGATAACAAGTGGGTTTCTAGACAGTAAAATACAGGACAAAGGGAATCTGCTTAAGACTAATTGTAATTCTAGGGGTGCCTGGGTGGCTCAGTGAGTTAAGCGTCTGCCTTCAGCTCAGGTCAAGATCCCAGGGTCCTGGGATCGAGCCCCGCATCAGGCTCCCTGCTCCACGGGAAGCCTGCTTCTCCCTCTCCCACTCCCTCTGCTTGTGTTCCCTCTGTCACTGTCTCTCTGTCTGTCAAATAAATAAATAAAATCTTAAAAAAAACCCAAACTAATTGTAATTCTAGCCTCATTAGTGCCTATTAATTGCCAGGCTTCCTCTTTGTATAGTTTGGGGCTGAGAGGCGCAGTTTGTAGGGAGCCCATCTGCCTCCCTGGCTCTTGGCCCCATGTGTTCTCTGTGGGGGGGTAGTCTGAAAAATGACCCAGTGAGCACATTTCCGGGCTACAGGAATGCAGCTGTCATTAGCCCATCATTTTCAAGCCTTCTGGAAAAGGAAAGAGTAACTCTAAAGACCTAAAGATACACACACTAGAAAGTCCCTCAGGATTTTTGTGCAGTGTGGGATACGAGGTTTGCATAACAATAGCTGAGGTAAATTGGAAAAAAAAATACATTTTACTGTAGAAGACCCACTTTTGTTAATGGACAGGATAATTGCAAGATAGAAGGCTGGAGTCTGTGGGCCCTTTGTATTTTTTTCTGCATTATCTCCTATCATCTGATGTGAAAAGAGCCCTAAATTCTATCCCCACATCTGTCTCATCTGTATCTCTGCAGGCCTGGGGTGGAAGACTAGCAGAGAGAGTAAGAGTATGACTTTATTACTTATCCCATCTGTGGTCACATTAGCCAAGTCTTGAAGGCTTGGATTCCTCATCTCTAAAATGGGGAAGTCCTGGTCCCTCTCACTGGGTTGTTGTGACAGCTAAATGTACTGTGCATGGCAAGGGTTTACTTCAGTGCCTGACAAATAGTAGAGTTCAATAAATGGTTGCATTGGTTGTTTGTGCAGTAGGGTGTGCTTTCAGAATATGTGTGTGCTATACACATAATCCTGTACATCCAGGCAATTACATTAGTGTCTTGAGAGTGGATTCTGAATGTTCTGATCTACTTGTTTATGAGGAATAAAATATTAATTGGGGTTTTCGGGAATGATATTCTATACACAACAAAAATATATGGAAAACCCAGGATGCTACGTATCCCACAGACTGTGTAAAAAAATCTCTTATATCCGGGGTGCCTAGGTGGGTCAGTTGGTTAAGCGTTGGACTCTTGGTTTTGGCTCAGGTCATGATGTCAGGGTCATGGGATCGAGCCCCACATTGGGCTCCACACTCAGCTTGGAATTGGCTTGGGATTCTCTCACTGCCCCTCCTCCTGCTCTTGGTCTCTCTCTCTCGACTCTCTCTCTAAATAAATAAATAAAATCTTAAAAAAAAAAACCCAAACTCTCATGATTCATCTCCCTTTCTGATTTCTCCCCCTTTGGATTTCCCTCCCTTCCCCTATGGTCCTCCATGCTATTCCTTATGTTCCACATATGAGTGAAATCATATGATAATTGTCTTTCCCTGCTTGATTTATTTCACTTAGCCTAATCCCCTCCAGTTCCATCCAGGTCGATAGGAATGGTGGGTATTCATCCTTTCTGATGGGTGTGGACTCTGGGAAACAATCTGAGGGCTTCAGAGGAGAGAGGGGTGGGGGGATAGGGTAGCCAGGTGATGGGTATTAAGGAGGGCACGTGTTGGGATGAGCACTGGGTGTTATCCGCAACTAATGAATCATTGAACACTACATAAAAAACTAATGATGTACTATACAGTGGCTAACTGAACATAATAATAAAAAAAACCCCAAAACAAACCCTCCCCCCCAACTCTCATATCCAAAAGAATACAAAGCAACAGCTAGAATTGATTCGTAAGTTATTATGAGGCTGCTGCCACATAATGATTTTAATAGCTATGAAAATGGTGTATACACTCTTATGACCCCCATACTTTATTCACTCAATCTTTTGTTCACTCATTTTGCAAATGTCTAATTTAATTCTTAGTTGGTATCAGGCATTGGAATAGATGCTGGAAATACCATGATGAACAAGGCAGACATGTGCCTGCTTATATGGCTTTAGCATTTGAATGGGAAATACAGGCAAATGCTGTTAAGAAAGAAACTGAATTATTAAAAATAATTGTAAATTGTGATAAATTCTATGAAAGAAACCAACAGGAATCTGAACTAGGAAGTAACAGCAATAGAGTGGAGGGACAACTGCATTATACTCAGGAAAGGGCAGAAGGAGCTAGCCATCTAAAGAATGGAAGGAGGGCGCCTGGGTGGCTCAGTCGTTAAGCGTCTGCCTTCGGCTCAGGTCATGATCCCAGGGTCCTGGGATCGAGCCCCGCATCGGGCTCCCTCCTCGGCGGGAAGCCTGCTTCTCCCTCTCCCACTCCCGGGGCTTGTGTTCCTGCTCTCGCTATCTCTGTCTCTGTCAAATAAATAAATAAAATCTTTAAAAAAAAAATAAAAATAAAGAATGGAAGGAAAGGCCAGTCCAGAAGGAAGAAACACATGTGCAAACACAGGTGCATAGGTTGGAGATGGTTTGGGCCAGATCATGCAGGGTCCTGCAGCCATGATAAGGAGTTTAAATATTATCCCACAGAAGGGAAGCCATTAGAGGATTTGTTTGAGCAAAAAACAAAACAAAACAAAACAAAAAACCATATTATTTATATTTTAAGCTTACTCTGGCCTTTGAGTGGAGAATATTCTTCATGCTGAAATTACATCCCTGTGTTTTATTCATTTTATCGCTGGAAGTTTGTACCTGTTAATCCCCCTCACCTCTTTTGTCCATCCCCCCCATTCCCCTCCCTTCTGGTAACCATCAGTTTGTCCTCTGTATCTATGAGTCTGTTTCTGTTTTGTTCTGTTTTTAGATTCCACAAATAAGTGAAATCCTATGGCAATTGCCTTTCTCTGTCTGACTGATTTCACTTAGCCTAATACTGTCTAGGTCCATCCGTGTTGTTGTAAATGGCACAATCTCATTTTTTTTTTTTTTATGGCTGAGTAGTATTCCATTGTATATAAACCACATCTTCTTTATCCATTCATCTGTTGATGGACATTTAAGTTGATTTTTTATCTTGGCTATTATAAATAATGCTGCCATGAATATTGGGATGCATATGTCTTTTAAAATAGTGTTTTCATTTTCTTCACATAAATACCAAGAAGGGGAATTGCTAGATCATATGGTATTTCTATTTTTAATTTTTTGAGGAAATTCCACACTGTTTTCTGTAGTAGCTGCACCAATTTACATTCCCACAACAGTGCACGAGGGTTCTCTTTTCTCTACATCCTCATGAACACTTATTATTTCTTGTCTTTTTGATACTGGCCATCCTAACAGGTGTGAGATGATATCTCATTGTGGTTCTGATTTGTATTTCCATGATGGTTAGTGATGTTGAGCATCTTTTCATGTGTCTATTGGCCATCTGCATGTCTTCTTTGGAAAAATGTCTTTCCTAAGTGTGCATTCAAATGAATCAATTTCAGGTGAGGCCTGTCCATTGGACTATAGGCTCCAGAGAGCAAGAGTCTTGTCTGTTTTCCTTACCACTATCTCCATGGTGCTTCGTACGTAACAGATTCTCAAGCAATACTGATTAAATAAATGAATAAGAGGATGAGTTCAGTTGTTAACTTTCTCTGGTAATATTCAGTTGCTCATTTAAAGGCACTGAGAAGATAGAAGGTGAGACTCACAGAGGACTGGGAACGATGATAGAGAGCAGCCAGGAAGTTGGGGGTATTAGCAAGGAAATGATTATAATGATGAGCCATAGAATCAAGGATGGATAAGAATAAAAGGAAAGCTAATAGATAATTAGCTAATGGATAACCAGGAAGTGGTTTGGAGGTCACTGGGAGGTCAGAAATTTTGGCACTAGGGGTTACTGAGAAAATCTTCTGGAAGAATAGGGCCATGATAAGAGCCCAGGTAAAGCAGAGGAAAAGGTTAGTGATCATGTGATGGTCAAAGAGCTGGCTTTTCCTTGTCTTTAGTATCATTTAATACATTATGCTTATGATCCTGGCCATATGGAAAAGTAGATGAACTGGAAGATGAATTCCTGATAATGTAAATGTAAATTTTCTACTCTCTATCCCCAATAAACACATATGACCAAGCATGACTATCATGGATGTAAGGATATTGACATGGTCATTTGGGGAGCCAGTGTATATATATACTCTGTAGGGACTTGATCAACAGTCACACATAATTGAGTCATTTGGAATATAAGATGGCTAGAGGAAAGGCTTGACTGGGCACAGGTATATATTTAAGCCCACTGAATGGGGGTCAGTGAACTGTAATTGTTGAAAATCTGAATACGGTATCATTTTGCCAAATATGGAGTAATGTTATTAGGCCTCCATTACACTAGGGTAGATTGTCATAACAGTTATTAAATTCTTGGTTTTTTAAATCCAATGCATTAAGGATTGGTGGAGCAGGTGATAAGAGAATCATCAGAGAAGTTTGTGGATTCAAGAAAAGAGGGGCCTATGCCCTGCTTCCTTTTTCATTGCCCTGGGAAGGTGCAAACTGTCCCATATTATCAGAATTTGGAAGAACAGAGATCAGATATCCAACCACACTGGGTGTCGAGGAGGAGGGGCCTGAGGCACAGGTCTGGATGAGGCACTCTGGATGGGGTATGGGAACAGTAAGATGGCATTTTTTCCATGTGGCTGCCAGTAGTATGGACAAGGTGAGAAAGGACAAGTACATTTGGAGGGGCCTCATGCCTTGGGGGGGTGTGTGTGTGTGAAACCGTCAGTAGGTGTCTCACGGACCTGAAGACTAGAGGGATGTAGATAGCTGAACAATTTACAACCTGAAAGATGCCAGCATATCTTTATCATGGTCAGGTTGACAAGTCCCACCTCATATGGACACTAGAAACTCTCATGGGACCAGCAAGGGGAGGAAACCTTCAATTGGTGAAAAAAAACCCTGACTTGATGAAGGTGATTTTTTTCATCATCAAATTAAATGGAATTTGAAATAGAGATTAAGGTGACATAATGAAAAATTAACTCACACTTTCTCCGTATTTGCATATTGGATTGAAAGATTCATACCTGTTATGTAAAAGATACTGTTTGTTTTAGTTATGATATTGGTATGGTTGCTAGTGAAGACCCAAATAACAATAGCTTAAAGAAGATATAGGGGGACCTGATTGGCTCAGTTGGTAGAACATGCGACGCTTGATCTTGGGGTTATAGGTTCGAGCCCCACACTGGGCATAGAGATTACTTTAAAATCTTTAAAAAGAAGGTATAAATATACTTTTGTCTCAAATAACAGTCTGAACATCAAGCAATACAAGAACAATATGATGGCTTCATAATACTGGGGATCCTATCTTGTTGCTCTGACATCCTCAGGGCACTCTTTCCACCGAATAGTCTAAGATGGACGCTATGGTTTTTGTCATCACAGCGTATTTTGGCCAACAGGAAGGCTAGTAATGTGGAGAGCACAACTTGTAAGTTGCAAGTATCACTTTCTCATCCCGTGGACCAGAACATAGCCACATGGCATAATAGCTACAAGGGAGCCTGGGAAATGTACACGTGAGCTGGTCTGCCATGTGTACAATTTTGCCAAGCTACAATTTTGGGGGAGATACTACCTAAAGGAAAAAAAGAGAGAACCTATTTTGGAAGACAGTTGGCTGTTTCTGGTACTCATTGCTCTTGGTGCCTTGGGGGACTGGATGAGGTATTGAAAAAGAAGCAGCATAGAGAGCATGAGGCATTCCTGCTTTGAACAGTGACTCCTTTGGGAATGAGAGTGCAATTTCTACTATTAATCCATGGGTGGGCCCTCCCATGGGTGGGCCCTCCACCCCCTGGGCTATTTAACTTCTGACTTCCCGAATGAGCTCATGTCTGGCCCTGTCCTAATGGCTTCTTCACTTTAGCACTAAGTGCTGGAAGTGCTCTTGAGCTTCTGTGCTTCAGTTAATTTTTGTTAGCTTCTGGGTAATGCCAGTAGTATGAATTGGATACTACTGGCATTATCCAGTATCCAATGAATTGGATCCATTACATAGTAATGGATCTGATTTATTCATATTATTATTGTTAATAATACAATCAAAAAGCAATAATTTATAATTATATAACAACTATAACTGTATGTATATATTTGGTGGCCTGTTTACATCCATGATCTAGTTTGTTCTTCACAGACTTATTATAAATAAGGACTTAAGTACTAGTTGTTGAAACTCTCCCTTTCTTCTCAGATTTTCAGTTCTGAGCACATTCCAGTTCTCCTGTTTCTCCACTGAATGATTTTGGGGCTACATACCTCTGTTCATTTCTCCCCAAATCCTTTTTTTTCTTCTTTTCATTTTTTTGGGCCCAATTCTAGGCTATTTCCTGTGGGTCCTTTCTGGAGTCTTCTGAACATATTGAGTTTATTTTCTCTCCTTGGTTTCTCTGCCATTCTCCTTTCTCATCCTTCATACCCTGGTTTCTTTGAATTCATGGCCATTTCTCTAAAGCAGGTCCTATAGGAGTCCTTAGGTCTTCGGAGAATAGCTTCTCTTTTGTCCTATCCCACTTGTTGACCTCAGCTTCCCGCCCTTCCCCCCCACCCCCCATTTTTCTTGGCCTTTTCTCCTACTCGTCCAAATATATTCCTTGCTTTTGCCCATGTCTCCTTTCTGAAGTAACTTGAACTGCCACCCTTTCTTTTACCGTACTAGTAAGCGTTCCCATATCTTTTGGGATCCATAACCAGATGGAGTTATTTGACTACATCTTATCTGTTTTTTCTTGCTTTTTCAAAGTGGCCCAGGAGATAGCTGCTGCTTGTCTGTAATCTGGGCCTGATTTGGGGCTCTGCCTGTGACACAGTTTCTCAACTTTCCTGCTAGCAGCCCTTTATATTTTGATTTGATGTGCCCCAGGACTTCTGTTCACAACAGTTTCCCAGTGCCTTGTACATCTAGAGCTGTTTTTCAGAGTTGCTGAGGCTAAGATGATAGCTTATCCTTCCACATTGCTCCCTCCCTGGCTGTTTCACTTCCAGCCTATGGGGCCACTCACTCGCTCACTCCTTCTGCCTATCTGATGACAGGGTAGCACTCTCCTTCTGGGCTACTGTTACCTGGTCATCAGGACACTGGGGCTGTCTTCCTTCTCTGGGATAGACTGCATTTTCAGTCTTTTGATTTCAATGAGTCAGAAATTCCAAGGAACTGGAATCTGGACCGTGTAATGTGGAAGCATGAACTACCTGAACTCTTCTGAGCCCCAGCACTGATGTTGAGAGCTGCCGTGGAGAAAGAATCTAACATGCTGAATGGTGAATCCTCTGCAGATCTCACTGGGCTCTCATGCATTTGGGGTGCAGTGGGGTTCTGACTTGTTAAATTATTTTCTTCATGGCAGAAATGTGGATCCGCACGTATCTTCAATCAGTATGCATTTACGTGGTTTTGGATACTGTGGGACAGCTTTCTCTTTATTCTTTTATAGAAACATAACAAGTATGCATGAATTCATATTTGTTTATGAAAAAACACTTATGTTTATGAAAAACTTCAAGTGAGGGATATTTAGGTAATACTGGTTTTCTCCCCTTGCTGAATATATGTGACCTATTTTCTGAAAAAAGTTGCTGTGATTTAGTGACAACTTAGAAAATAGTAGTGAATGATCAGTCTATTAACCCTTTTTCTTTCCTATTGGAAGAAGAAGTGTCAGAATGGATGGGTGTTCAGGTTCCAGTAGGGAAATTTCTAGAAAGTCTCCCTTAATAGTCATCATCTCATTTGTTCACATATCTGTTTGGTCAGTTATTTACCTCTATGATCATTATCTATTTACAACTCTGCTTCCTTCACTGGAGTGTGATTTGCACAAAGCAGCGATATTGTCCTATTCTTGGTGAATGGCAGTTGTTGGAATCAAACAAGCATTTATTTAATATCCATTAATAAGTCAATGAGGACATGAGGCAGAGGAAGTAATAAGTTTGTGGTCTTGGGCTGTGTGATAACTTCCTTGGGTCTCACTTTTTGCACCTGTGAATTGAGGGTACGGGCAAAGCAGAAGGAATAAAGAGGGTTGGAAGTGGTATTGGGTGCCTCTGAGAAGGGACCTTTTTCCTGGTGAGGAGTGAGAGAGTATATGATCCAAAGGCAGGGGAGATCTGTCCTTCATAGTGAGTGATCAGGAAAGATGAGTCACAGAAGATCTGGCACCCCTTATTGTGTGGTGAGAACAGAGTAGAAAATGTGGACATGTTGTGTCCAGACAGAGGTCCTGACACAGCTAGCAGGTTTCTTACAATCTGAGACTGACAGGGGAGAGCACCTAAATATTTTCCACACACCTGCTGAGAGGGTCAGAGGAATAGCTGAAGGAGGCCCCAGGACCTACAGAAGCCTCTCATTGGGAGGAGGGATACATCTGAGGGAGATTGCAACTGGCCAGGGACCATACCGGATGTACATGGCTTTGCAGATGTCACTAGGGGAATGGCGCCAATCAGTGACTGGAAGGAACCAAGATGCCATAGTAGATGTCAGTGTAGACAGATGAGATCATGATCCCAGGCCATTTCCCTGCTCTGATGCTAAGTATTACCGTCTGTGCCCCTTCTTTGTCCTTGGAACTTAACTGCAAGCCTAGAGATAAGGGTTGAGACAAGAAAACCTTGACTTGATTGACTTTACCCAGAAGTGTCTGATTGAAGTTTGAGAGAGAAGTAATGGAAGCAGAAATGGAAAGTTTGAGAGAGAAAGTAAGGTCATATATAGAAGACAAAGTTGAATTTTGGCATACTTGAGTTTTGTGGGTTGAGATTCTGTACCTCCTACATATGTGAAATGTTAATGCAGCCAGGAGCAGTGAACACTAACTGATGACAGAGAGTCCAGGTGGTGACTTTAGAATGCAGGGGCGCGAGCAGGGATTATCCTGGCTGTGGTTCTCCAAGCATAGATTTTGGGTTTCATTTCAGGATCCTGCTGATGTCCCTTCAGCCAACCAGTAATCAGGATTTTATGTTTCTTTCTTGTTCTCATTTATAATGTCCATAATTTACATATATTTGCATTTTAATTTTTCTAACGGAAAGAATTGAATAAATATGCCATCTCTGCATACCGCTGGAGCAAAACGCATCAAACTCCAGTGGTATGAATAGAGGTCACTGTTGACATACTCCTTACTTTAGCCCCTGCTGATTTCCTAAGCTATGGGTGTACTTTCCTATTTGGCACTCAAATCAAGTAATTTTATTCTATTTTCATTTTTCCTTCTGTTGTTGAAAGATTCTAGATGAACAGCCTAGGCCAGGTCCTTCATTTTATAGATGAAGAAATGGGGCCACAGAAGTGACTTGTCCTAGACCACTAGTAATGGTTAGTTAGGGATAGAGGTAGTTTGAGAACCCAGATCCCACGATCACTGTGCTTTTCCTCTTATGTCCTTATCTTACCTGTCCCTTTAATTCTGGAGACAGCTTCCTATCTTATGGAAACTAGCTTTTTTTTTTTTAAGATTTTATTTATTTGAGAGAGAGAGAGAGTGAGAGAGAGTGCACGAGAAGGGGTAGGGTCAGAGGAAGAAGCAGACTCCCCACTGAGCAGGGAGCCCGATGCGGGACTCGATCCTGGGACTCCAGGATCATGACCTGAGCCAAAGGCAGTCGCTTAACCAACTGAGCCACCCAGGCACCCCGGAAGCTAGCTTTCATAACACATCTCTGATAAAAGCAATGAAGACTTATTTTCTCATTGGTTGTTGTAGTTAAAAAATGAACCTAAGAATTAAAAATTTTGATGATTTTGAAGTACAAGTGCAGCTGATGGTGGTTGGGGTATGTTGAGGATGAGGAAAGGAAGGAATGGCTAAGGAGGTATCTTCATCTTCAGAATGAGAATCAAGGGCTACTGTTTAAAGTTAATGGAATAGAAAATAAGGCTTAAATGAAATATGCAAGATAACGAGGTATTAATAAGTACCACGAAGATCTATCAATCATCTATCTAATGTTTGTCTCTATATGTCTATGTCTCTATCTATACCCGAGTCTCCTTGCAAGCTATTTAGGGAAGTAGGAGAATATTTTCTCTTCTCTAAGTTGAGTAGTTTATAGTTTAATGAAGTTGATAAATCAAGGAAGAGAGGTTACAGCACATTGCCTAGAGTTACAGAAGTAACAACCATGGGCAGTAGAACTAAAAACAGGAACAGTTAAGAGGTTGTCCTGGGTCACAATGGGTGGTGGGGAAAGTTGCTCTTGTGTTTGGCTTTTCAGCACAAATCTTCCATAGTATTTTGTAGGTTTCCCAACACATGGTTGTGCTGAAAAAAATGTATGTATTTTATATTTTGATTGGGATTAGCCAGTACAGGTTTCCTCTGCTCCCTGAAACTGGAGCATTCCTATGAAAACTTTTGTAAACCGAGATGGGGTAAAATGAAGGAGCAGATTCCATTAAAACCTTTTGAGCATTCCCAGGTTCAAAATATAATATCTCTTAGGCATTTATGATACCTTTGGATGTCCTGCTAATGGATACACGAAATAAATCAAGACAGAGCACAGTTTAAAGCTATGGTTGTGTGATGCAGAGTGTAGCTCCCAGGGAGGGCACTTGGGGGTCCCACCCTTGTTGCTCTGGGTGGGCACTGCCTCTCTAAGGCTTGCTACCAAACAAAGCTGGATTCTGTTTTCATTTTTCTCCTTTTTTTCATCAAAGTGAAAATCCTCCTCACATTTCTCTGGATTAGTGAAAACAGGTACTAATGCAAGTCTTTTGTAAAAATGAAGTGACATAATGTGAACTTTCGAAAAGTGGGGAAAACCTCTATACCTTTCAAATAGGCAGGACCATTTACATTTTGCTAGTGGAGGATAAGAATACTCTTTCCCCTATGTATTTCCCAAAGGTGCACATCGGTTTCTTGATATTCATTGATTCTTGGTATTGCACACTTATTTTTTGTAAGAAGAAAGGGGTGATGTGTCTACTTCTCAACAAATCACTGGCAAGTGGAAAAGCTCTCAGTGATTGACAGACACAAATCACTGTTAACCCCCGAGTTGGGGCTGAGGTCACCTTTCCTCTACGTCCTGCAGTGGAGAGATGGGTAACTGAACAAAAGCAGGGTTCTCTTATGAAGGGAGAAAGGAAAAATGGATATTGGGAAGGCTATCAATGGTCTGCCATATTTAATAACACTTTTAGCTTTAGAATCTAAATCAGAGAGCAGTGTCACCTTTCTTTTGGTTAGTTTTTGCTGGTATATCTTTTTTCTTTCTTTACTCTGAGCATGACTATATCACTTTATTTTAGTCATCTCCCTTGTAGGCAGGATATAGCTGTATTTTGGTTTTGTTTCATTGTTTCCCCTTAATCTGAAAGTCTTTTACTTTTAGTTAGTATGATTGCTACCTTTACACTTAGGGTTATCGATCTAATTGGACTTATTTCTGCCATATGATTTTTCTGCTTTCTGTTTATTGTGGGTTTTTTGTTTTTACTTTTTATTAAAAAAACTTATACATACATAAAAATAAATAGTGTGATAAATCCCTATATTCATCTCACATAGATGTGACAATGATCAATGTTTGCCACATGTACTTTATTTAACACTGCCCTCTCCTTTTTGGTGGAAGGATTTTATTTTTATTTTTATTTATTTATTTAAAGGGTAGGCGTTACACAGGTGTTTCCTCCCTCCCTCTTTTCTTTTCTTTTCTTTTCTTTTCATTCTTTCTTTTTTCCCCTCTTTCTCTCTCTTTATTTCTTTCTTTCTTCCTTGGTTTATTTGTTTAAGCCATTTTTTAAAGTAATCTCTACCCCCAATGTGGGGTTCAAACTCACGACCCTGAGATCAGAGTGAGATGCTCTACCAACTGAGCCAGCCAGACACCTCTGGCTGAAGGATTTTAAAGCAAATCACAGATATCATGACATTTCACCTTAAGTGTGAATTATTGAGTTTTCTTTTTCCCTCTACTTGCTTGAAATTACATTCATATTCTATTGTTTTAAACACACATAGTCAGTATAGCCACTGTTCTTCCAAACAAGGCACAGACTTTAGAACTGACTTTCCCTCTTACTCTTACTATTGTGTGATAGTTGAGTTCCATCCTGGTGTTTTAACTAGGCTAGGCTCAGCTGTACTATGATAAATAAACCCTGAAATCTCAGTCACTTAACATGAAGCTGTTTTCATGCTTATATCCCAGGCTCATATTGATTGAGAAACTTGTCTCCAAGCAGGACATCAGGGAACCAGCCTGCTTCCACCTTATAGCTATGGCATCCAAATATGTCACTTACGAAGTTTCTGGTGAAGGGAAGAAAGAGCTAGAGGATTTGGGGTGATGATTTTAAGGGCCAGGACCTTAGAATCCACTCACTTTCCATTTCGTTGGCCTAACCCAGCCACACAGACTCCAGGCCCTCTGAGGTGATAGCTGGGAAATGCAGTCTTACTATATTTTTAGAAAAAGGTCTATATAGCATATCAACTCTTATTGAAAATTAACTTTTTTAAAACTGCTTGAAAAAAGATTAAAATTGTTTTACTTTTGGCTGGATCCCCCATTCTATATCTAGTATTAGTGAGGAAGCTTTTGGCTGCTAGAATAGGAAAATCCTAACTCACAATGATTAATCAATAAGGAAATTAATTATCTCCTGGGTTTGCTTCAGGTGTGGTACAAAGCAGTTGCTCAGCAATGTCATCAAGGACCCAGGCTTTTCTGTCTCTCCATTTCATTGGTATTAGTATTGTCTTAATTCCAAAACTAATTCTGACATTACCTCAGGGTGGCCTTCAGTGTAACTGGGGCTATCTCCTTGCCTTTCCATGTCTACCTGCTACCCCTGGACCAATGACTGTGGCCAGGGACAGACCGTTTTTCTCTTTGACTTAGACTACTCAGGAGCTGAGTTTGGTGTACATCAAGATACATGATGATTGGTCTCAGTGTTGGGTGTCTCAACCCCTCAGTTGTCCCTTTAGACACATGGTGGGAGGGAGTGGCTAGTTGTTTAAAATGGAAGTTCTGTTATTAAGGAAAAAGAAGACAATGAGTGTCGGGTTGGCACCAGCAGTGTTCACTAACACTTTGTTGTAGCAATGAAAGAGGAAAGTGGGATCTACCTATGACTTAAATGGAGGGGCCTAATATTATCTTGCTACCAAGGCCATTTCCTGCAAGTAATAGTACATCACTCTGATAGTTCCCATAACAACATGCATTCAGGTGAGTCATCACTACTGGTACTTGTTGGTGGCCCAGGAAGAACATAATGACATTGATACTATTAGTTTGTTAGTGAATATTATAAATCTCTGATCTTAATTTGAGGACCTAGAATAGATTACATGACAGGTAATGATACTACATAAAGGGGAGCATCTAAGCCAGTATTTGTTTGATGTTGGGAATGTGAGGCAGCTTTGGAACTTATAGAATAATGAGGGAGCTGTTGCAAGACATCTGGTTGGATAGGCCTGGAGATTATGGTGAAAATTTTAGTAAGTCACTTGAGATGGTATAAAAATTGAATAAACATTTTATATATTAATTGCACGAGTAGAAAAATACATCAGAAAAAGAAGTGCAGTGTTGACTGGATACCTGAACTGCAATGTACTTATAGTTGTGGGCATCCCTTCCCCCAAATTAGAGAAAATGTTAGACTCATAATGAGTATGAAGCAGCTGTTCCATCAAGCTGTTTTCCAAATGGGCTTTCACCATTATTGTTGTTGTTAGAGAGGGAAGTGATTTGAGTGTGAATGTGAAAATGAATTAATGTTGCCTGTCAGGAAACAAAACCAGTGCCAGGAGATCAGCTTATGCACAGCTGAAAGATTGAAAAAGAAAACTCTGGGAAATCAGAGAGCTAAAAAGACAATGATCCCAAATTCACTCTCGTCTTAGAGTGTGGAAGTCAATTTTCTACTCCAGAGGTGGAAACAGCATCAGATAAGGCACTTTGGTCACCAAATCCAGGCTAACTTGGAGACTAATGGTAACACTAGCACTAAGATCGTCTCATTCCGAGCCTCAACACCAGATGAAAACATTTCTTCCTTGACCATGTGAGTCAGTCTGGGATAGGGTTGCCAGATTTAGCAAATAAAAATACAGGATGTCTAGTTAAATTTGAATTTCAGATAAAAAATGAATATTTTTTTGGGGGAAAAGTATGTCCTAAATGTTGCATAGGTCATAGTTAGATGAACAATTATTCATTGCTTATCTGAACTTCAAATTTAAGTGGGTGCTCTGTGGCAACCCTAATCTGGGATAATTAATAATGCCCTGATACCCAGAACATTATGATATGGTTGGTTTTGAACTCTTCCCTGAAATGCCAACATTGGACTCTTACTAATCCTTCATGGCAGGTTATATTATATATCCCATCCCATATTGTCTTCTGACAATGTGACATGAACACTCCTCCACTGAGAGATGGGGTCTGGGTGGGCTTTGTAACTGCTTGACCAAAAGAATATGACAGAGTGACACTCCGTGACCTCTGAGGCTGAATTATTTAAGGTAGGACAACTTCAGTAAGTTCTCTTTCCCTTGGTACATGCACTGTGAGAGTGCTGAGCTGACTCGTAAGAAGTCTGACTACCCTGGAGCCACCAGGCTGGAGAACCACGTGGCAAGGTCACACAAAGACAGTGAGAATGCCTGAGGTGCCCAAGTATTCCAGCCTCTAGCTATTCATGTCTTCTCTGCTTAGATAGTCTCAGCTTTGAGATGACCCTCGTTTTTTTTTTTTTTAAAGATTTTTAATTTTTTATTTATTTGACAGTGAGAGAGACAGCGAGAGAGGGAACACAAGCAGGGGGAGTGGGAGACGGAGAAGCAGGCTTCCCGCGGAGCAGGGAGCCCAATGCAGGGCTGGATCCCAGGACCCTGGGATCACGACCTGAGCTGAAGGCAGACGCTTAACGACTGAGCCACCCAGGTGCCCCAGAGATGACCCTAGTTTTAACCGCTGACTCCAACCTCATGAAAGACCAAGCTGAATTTTCCCAGCCAAGTCACTTCCACCCACATTTCTGACCATAGAAATGTGAGAGTTAATAAATGACTTTTGTTTTAATCCACCATGTTTTGGATTGATGAGTTATACAGCCACAGATAGGTAATAGATACTGGTTTGGGGGAAGATGAATAACACCATTTTTTTAGGTTAACATCTTATCTAATAGTCTTTAAAATAAGTAGATTTTTCTTCTTTTTTTTTTTTAAGAGATAGGGACACAGTAATATGCCCAAATCTTTGTCAGGTTTTTGAAAGTTTTACTCTTGTGTTTTTAGCTACTTAAAAAAAAAAGTCTAAATAAGTGGAGGTAGTACTACAGGAAAATTGAATTGTCCATAAGAAAACAAATAAACAAAACTCTCTCCCAGTATTGTATAATGGAATGAGCACTGATAAAGGAGACCTAAGTTGTCTTGGCTTTGACAGTAAATAGCTATTGGATTTTGAGCAAATTACTTATTCTCTAAAACTCACTTCTTATATCTGAAAAATGAGGTATTATCCCAGGTAAAGATGGCAAGTATGCAGCATTCAAGCTACCATTTTCCCTAGCAGGCATCACTAATGAATTGTAGTACTCTTTCCACAGGAAATGACCTTAGAGTCCTTCTCAAAGCAGAACTCCCAGCAGTCAGGAGCAATCAATCATAGTTGGCCATAATGACAAAATCATTTTTTGTCTTTGCAGACCTTGAACATGTCTACTGTTACTTCCAGTGTTAAAATTTAATATCTCTATAATCTAAGTGATTTACCCAAGTTCATAAGGAGTTGCTAAAGTGCTTATGGAAGTCATGTTGGAAATATTTGAAGAATCATGGAGCAACATTAATTGACTGTGCACTGGGTGCAACATAGCTATGTATGTACTGTTATAGATACAGGGATGAAAAAGACAGTGTCTCAAAGGGAGAAAAGGATACACAAAAGTAACTCCAAATGAGATAGTTTTATCACCCTGATTCAAATTAGACCAATTTTGCTCAGATTGTCACGTGAAACCACTTAACTGTGGTCTTGAGGACAATGTATGAAAAGAGGTAGTGGTGTGTTTCAGGGTACTTTGTTCACATTTGATCTAAGTGTATCTAAAGGATCCGGCTGCAGAGCAGCTCCACATATGACTCCAATTCTGAAAGAAGTCAACCTTCAATTTCTCCCAGGTCCCTATGCCTGGGCTTATTCCCAGGAATCTGTATTCCTATGTAGTACTGTGAACAGCTCCCTTGTTTCCTTACATGGTTCTCTGCTGTTATTTTAGACCTTCTTTCACCTGTATTGCCATCAGCTGATTTCTCCACACTAGGCTTGGAAACATCTCTTAAAGGCCATCACCAACCCCCCCCCCCTCTTTTTTTTCACATGCCCTCTTGTTTGATCATTAGCCATTTGTTATCTTTCCCTATCATGACCAAGTTTTCAAAGAGTCTTCTCCAAGCATGTAGTTAGAATTTTTTTCTCTAAATTAGATGAGGTTTCAATTTTTGTTTTTATATAACAAGCCTGCAACCATTACACATAATTTTAAGTTTTCATATTCAGGTGCAAAATCTCAATATAATTTTTTGAACCCTTGAACTATATAACATAAGATTCCCACTTAAATATCCTACACATTGTTTTGTATTAAGTACTGATCTCTTCGTATAGTCCACACCACATCTGAACCAAATAATAAAGCAACTGATCTTGCAAAGCAGAAGAGAGAGGATCATTTCCAGCTAAAAGGACTGGAGAAGGCACTCTAGATGAATGAGCATTCATTCTTGACCTTGAAGGACAGAGAGAAATCAGAAGGCAGAGTAGGGTGGGGTAAGGATGGGGAGGGACGTTCCAGATTGAGGGAAAAGCAGGCGCAGGGCATTAATCCAGAGAAATAGGAGAGTGAAATATATTTTTGCCTGCAGTGTAGTAGTTGTTCCAGTAGAAGAGAGATGGAGGAAACACTACATGGTAGAGGCCCGTGGTATCTGTGGGTTGGTTGATTAAATAATGGAAGGCTACTCCTGTTTCACTTGCTTTCTTAGAGTAGGTGATATATTTGTGAGTGGTTCTCTGGCACTGTTCTATTTTTGAGAATTAAGGTTTGGAAAGTATGGCTCCCTTGTCTATGTCTCTAGCCTATTCTGTGGGAGAGAAATGTGGCAAAAGGAGATACTCAAAGTGGTGAAGATTCACCGTGCATTTAAATGACCATTTTAACAATGTGCTTGGAATTCTTCCTTTTCCCACCGTAGACTTTCCCTAACCCTTAACAGTCAATCCTTCTAGCATACACTTAAACACAAATATATGCATTGGGCTTCCTAGGTGCCACCAGAGGAGTAACACAGATTTCCTCTACAGAGAACTTTGTCTAGTGGTCATTTTCTATTTATTCATCCATTCAGGAAGTGTTTGTTGAGTATCTATTAGGTATGAGGTACTGTACTTGATATTGGATATAGATTGATATACAACATAGACTATCCTTTGCCGTTAGGGGAATGAGCTCCTGAGAACCACATGTTAGGCATAATCCATCAAGAGAGATTGACATCCAACAGTACACGTTATGACAAATGCCAAGCAGGAAACTAACTGGCTGTAAGAATACAAGAAGATGAAATTGGGAGATTGGATCATGTTGACATATTCTACTCAACACCAACCTCAGTCCTTAAAAATAACAGAGAAACCTGTTAAGTCAATGTATTACATAGACAACACTAGCTGGTATAACAAACCCCAAACCCTCAGTGATTCCACATCATAGAAATTTATTTCTTTTTCATGTAAAATTCAAAGTGGGTGTTTGTGATGAACGGGTGGCTCTCCTCCAGGAGGTGATTTAGCAACCTGATTCCTTCTATCTTGTGGCTTCAACATGTGGCTTCCAAGGTCACTGTGTTCATCAGCTCAAGCCTTAAGCCTTAAAAGAATCTGGTAGATCAAGGTGGCAGATTTTTATGGTCAAGACCTGGATGTGAACACTTTACTTCTTCCCTCATTTTTTTGGCCATACCTATCTGGAGGGGAGGCTGGGAAATGTTTTTTATCTGTGTGTGTAGAAAAAATAGGAAACAGTTTTGCTGAACAGCATGTATGTATATATATGTGTGTGTATGAAACATTACTAAACAGACCATGTATTAGGTCATAAAGAAACCTAAACCAACATAAAAAAGAGAAAATCACACAAGCCACAATCTCTGTACAACACAATCCAAGAAGTTATTCTGAATAAAAGTTAGTTTGTACTCCTAAAAATGTTTACATAAACACCCTTGTAAGTAATTATTGGCTTGGTGAGATTATAAAAAACAAAAGTGATAAAATATTTACAAATGAACTACACTGAGAACAGTACATAAAAAAATCTGTGCTTTGGGTTATGGGTGAAGTGGTGGGCAGAGGAGGATGTGTGGCTTTAGATGCATATATCAGCAAATGAAAAAATAGAAATTAATCAAATTGAGTGTTCAATATGAGACCTTAGACAAAGAACAAAATAGAAACAATTAGATGGAAGGACTAACACAGATAAAGACGTGAGCACAATAGGAAATAAACACAAAGCCACTGGAATAGATCAATAACAGCAAAAACTTAAAAACAGAAGACATACAAAATTGGCAGGTTTATCTAGAAAATAGAGAGGAGACACTATAACATTAATAAGAATGTGAAAGAGAACATAATTGTACATGTATCAAATTTTTAAAAATAAATATAAATATTACAAAATATTCTAAAAATATGAAAAACTTGAACAGTAAGTGAATTAGAATATTTTTTGTAAAGTATAAAAGGTTAAAATTGGATAAAGAAATAAAAAACCTGAATAAGTCTAAAACCATAAAAAAAATTAAAATTTGCAGTATCTTCTTGAGGCTCAAGCAGTTTTATGAGTAAAGTCTTCCAAAACTTCAAGGGGAAGAGAATCCATATGTTCTAGAACAAAACAAAACACAGAACAAAACAAAACATGACATGATATTCAACTTATTTCAAGAACCTAATACTTCCCTGATCCTAAAACTGGACAAAGGTATCAGACCTGTAAAAATAAGTGTAGGCAATCTCATTTATGGACATGGGTGCAAAAATCTGAAATGAAATATTTACAAATGTAATTTAGTAGTGAAGTCAAAGACCAATAGATCATCGCCAAGTTAAAGGTAATTACAGTGATGGAAGAAAGGCCAACTTTTAAAAATCCATTAATGTAATGACTGCATTAAAGAACTTAGAAGAAAATATCAGTTGATTATCTCATTTTATCATCTCACTAAATTGGAAAAACAGTTGGTAAAAATAAATACTCATTTTAAAGAAAAATCCTAACTAGGATTAAATGAAATTTCTTAAAGTTGGTGCAGGCATCCACATGAAACATTATTCATGGGTTAGATGAAGACTTACGGCAACAGCTTCAATCTATATCTCCATATCCTTCGAGAAACAACATGGAACAACAAGAATACATAAGATCATACCTGCAGCATAAGTAAAGGGCAGAATATATTAAAATTTAAATTACCTGTTAATAAAAAATGAAAAAGCACCTAATCCCAGTGAGTGAGTGCTCATGCTTCTGTTGTGTTTGTGGCAAGTAAAGGCAGCTCAAAGAAAAACCGTGAGGAAGAGAGAAGTGGAGAGCCAGGGATGGACTTGATATTGCTTCACAACAACTATCAGAAGGAGAAGGTTCACTGGAAACATAAGCAATAAGAAAGTGTCCTGTTAGATCAGAGCACCGATTACAGGGAAGAGTTAAAAATATGCATGATATGAGGTTGCTGTCTTTAGAAAGCATAGGTTCTTGGTGAAGAAGCAAAAAGGAAGGGAAAGACAATACTTAGTAACTGGGTGGTAAAGGAGAAGAAAAAGTGAAAATTTAAGTTGTTCAAGAGAAAAACGAAGGAAAAAAAACCCCCACGACCGTAATTCCCCCTCCAAAAACAAAATAAAACAAAACACCCACAAACAAACAAACAAACAAACACAGTACTAGGAATTAAGGAGTTTCTGAAAAAATAAAAGGATGGAGACATGTCAAAGAGACACAGCAGTCAATTTGAAAGAATGACCAATGGTCAAAGTTGAAGTATTTTGAGCAACAAAATAAAGGATACTGTTTTGGATTATAAATAAAAGTATAAAATAACTATAGATGAGTCCATACCGATGTAAATAAATGATCAAAGAAAAACATAAACTGGGGACAAGAGACAACTTTTTCTATAGAAGAATTCCACATAATATGTGTCGGCACTCCCCTTTCCAGGGGATAGAGCTTAGAACTCCCCTTTGGACTGTGGTCTGCATTCTGTGACTTGCTTCCAAAGAACAGTGTATAGAAAAGGAAAAACAGTAACTTTACAGTGGAGAAATATGGTGAACATTACGTTAAGCAAGTGATCAAATTTCACATCACTAATGATATGGTGAGGATATCCTGTACCTCCTGATGTCATGAGAAAGTCACTTCAACTTTGTGGTATTCTTTCCAAACCCTGTCTTGGTTCTTTCCAAACCTAAATCTAGTCTAATCTGAGAAAAACACTGGACAAACCCAAATTGAGGGATATTCCACAATTTATCTAACCAGTGCTTTTTTTTTTTTTAAGATTTATTTATTTTAGAGAGAGAGAGGGTGTGCATGCAGCAGGGAGGGGCAGAGGAAGAGGGAGAGAAAGGGTCTTACACAGACTCTGTGCTGAGTGCAGAGCCCGATGTGGGCCTCGATCTCATGACCCCGAGATCACGACTTGAGCTGAAACCAAGAGTCGGATGCTTAACCAGCTGTGTCACCCAGTGCCCCACATCTGACCAGTACTTTTAACAATGGTCAAGGTCATGAAGAATTAGCTAAGATTGAGAAAATGCACAGACTACAGGAAAGACAACTAGATGGCATGTGGTAACCTGAATTGGATCTTGGAACCGAAAAACATATAATGGAAAAACTGGTGAAATCCAAATAAAGCCTAGTGTTCAGTTAAAGAATATACCTGTGTTATTTTCTTAGTTTTTATAATTGACATTAGGGGAAACTGGCTGAGGAGTATACAAGAGCTCTCTGTGCTCTTTGCTATTTCTCTATAAACCTAAAATTATTCTAAAGTAAGAATATGTAAACAAACAAAAGCACCCAAACCTATCCAATAGAGAAACTGGACTTTGCTCACTAATAGAGGATGGTGTCTTTGAATTAGGTATCTAGAAAATCACCTCAAACTCACAAAATGAATAAGAAAAAAACAGAATAAATCTGTATGAAATTACTATATCAGAAAATGAGAATAATTCTACCTCAGCTAATGAATATTTACCCATCTAAAGAAACAAACACAGCAACCAAGAAGTGTAAGAAAACTGTCAGGCACCACTCCAAGCTGATGAAATATACTGAAATAAGCATTTGGGGATATGATAGCCAATCTTGAATCAGAAATACAAAAATTAAAAACAGAAATAGACTAAACTACATAAAGAAGAGAGTTGATTAAACTTACTAAAGAAATAAAAGAAAAAAGACTAAATCATCTCACAAATAAAGACTAAATTACAAGTTGCCCAAAGGAGAATAGATTCAAAAGGAAATTTAATGAGGAACATTCAAGAAAGATGGAAAACAACCAAGAGAATAAAAATGGGATAAAGATAAAAATGAAAAGGGTTCAAGAGGAAGTGGTTGAAATGGAAGACAGAAGAAATAGAAAAAATGTTTGCTTAAAGCCCCTGAAGAAGAAACAGAACAGTAGACCAGAACTAATATTTTAAAACCTCAATTCAAGAAAACTGTTTCAGAAATAAAAGAAGATCTAGATTTACATATTAAAGGAGCCCACTGGATACATATGGAAATTAATCCAGAAAAATTAGCTTTAAGACGTATCTGAGAAAAACATATTTAAGAGAGAAAAAATCCTCAAGGCCTCCAGGCACAAAGATCAAATAATGAAATAAAGAAGTCACACTGGCATCAGATTTCTCAAAGATAATATAAAAAGGCAACAAGAGAGCAGCTTTTTCAATAAGGTAAAACAAAACAAGACAAAAAAACTTTGAACTAAAAGTTTATATCTAGCCATGCTTTCCTTCAAGTATCAAAGGTATCAGTAACCAACTTCAAACAGAGCAACTTGGGGAATTCCCATTACACCCACTACTAGTCAATATTATATTGGAGCTATGGGCCAATGCAATTAGACAAGCAAAATCAATTAAGGAATAAGAATTAGCTATTTCAATATGCAGATGATGTGATAGCATACCTAGGAAGCCCTAGCGAATCCGTGACAAAATTAGCTCAAACAATAAAATCATAGTAAAGTACCAGGTTATAAAATTAACATACAAAAATTGATAGCTTTCTTACATGCACATACACATGCACAAAATGAGTTAGACGTTATAAATGTAGAGAAAACTCAACATACAGTCTACATATCTAGAAATAAACTAAACAACAAATGTGCAAACCTCTTTGAAGGAATTTTAACACACTCTTGGAAGACTCAAAACTGTACTTGAGCATATGGAAATACATACCCCTACACTTGGATGACTACCTGAATTCATGTAGGAGTTTAATGCAGTCCCTATAAAAATACCAATAATTTTTTTTCTGGAGATAGACATGTTGATTTTAATATTATTTGGAAAAGCAAACACGTGAATATCCAGGCAAGCAGCAAAAAATTAAAAAACATACAGGAGACTAGTCTTATCAGATACTAAAACATAATAGAAAGTCTCAATAGAAAGACTTAATTAAGTCACTGTGATAGTGGTACATGAGTAAACAGACTAGTGACATAAAAGCTTCAGTAAAAGACTCAAGTACATAAGGAAATTAAACATGTCATAAAGGTGACATCTCAGTTATCAAGTCAAAGGTGTACTTTTTAATAAATAGTTCTAAAAAACTTGTTTATCTTTTGGAAAAGATAAAATTAGTCCACTCCCTCACACTACACATAAGAATAAACTCCAAATGCATGTGAGTTTTATTTATTTGACAGAGAGAGATAGCGAGAGCAAGAACACAAGCAGGGGGAGTGGGAGAGGGAGAAGAAGCAGGCCTCCTGCCTAGCAGGGAACCCGGCATGGAGCTTGATCCCACATGATACCAGGACCCTGGGATCATGACCCGAGCCGAAGACAGACGCCCAGTGACTGAGCCACCTAGGTGCCCCTGCATGTGAGTTTTAAACATAAAAATGAAGCCAGCTAAGTAGTCCAAGAAAAGTGGGTGAATCCCTCTGTAACTCGGGTATAAGGAGAAGTTTCCTAACTATGAAAATCCAGAGGCTATAGAAGAAAAGATTGATAAATTCCACTCTATAAAAATAAAAATTTGTATGTCAAAAAGCACCATAAACAAAGTCAAAAGATAAATGACAAATGACAAACTGGCAGATTTCAACATATATTGTAGATAAAGGGCAATATCTCTATTAAATATGCAACTCTTAAACATTGAAAGAATAAAATCTAAAACCTGATAGGAATGTGAGCCAATGATATCAACTGATTAACAAAAAAGATAAAGATTGCTCTTAAATCAATGGAAAGCTCTTCAACTTCACTCATAATTACGGAAATGCAAATTAGAACTACGCCGTGATACCATTTCTCACCTTTTCCGTTTGTGCAAATTAAAAACAGTAGGAATAAAAATGCTGTTGGTGAGGCTGTAGGCAAACAGCCACTTTCATACATTATTGGTGAAAATGCAAATTGGCACATCCCATTTGCCACAGAATTTAGTGAAATCTAACAGAATTATATGTGTTTACTTTCGACTTGGTGGCCATCACATGTCTAGAAATTTACCCTGAAGATATACTTCCCCAAATCTTAAAATACACATGGTTATTCATGGCAGCATTTTAAAAGTTGTAAAATACAGGATACAAATATGTATAAGAGGATAACTGAATGAACTATAGTACAAATACATAGTGGAGGGTCAATGGGGAGGAGCTCTATGAATGAAAGTATGGTATGATTTCTGGAGGCATGTTGTAAGTGAAGAAGAGAAAATGCAGAAGAATATTGATAGTATGTTGTCTTTCATGTAAGAGAGGAAATAAGAAAATATATGTGTGTCTGTTCATTTGTGTAAAGAAAACTTAGGAAGGGTGGGTGGAACAGAATGGAACAGATGGGGGATGGAAATGTGGTAGAAGCGATGGAGAGAATGCCACATCTCTGAGTATACCTGTTTGTGTATTTCTAACTTTCAGAACAAATGTTTGTTTCCCACTATATATATTCCATATATAGATATAAAATTATGTACATCAAAACATATAATGTATTGTACATTTCTTATCCTTTTTTTTACAGCTTTTTAAAGTCTGAAACAGGGGCTCCTGGGTGGCTCAGTCGTTAGGCGTCTGCCTTTGGCTCAGGTCGTGATCCCGGGGTCCTGGGATCGAGCCCCGCATCGGGCTCCCTGCTCAGTGGGGAGCCTGCTTCTCCCTCTCCCTCTGCCTACTGCCCCCCCACTTGTGCTTTCTCTCTCTGTCAAATAAATAAATAAAATCTTAAAAAAAATAAAGTCTGAAATAATTTCAAAATAAACACTTAAAAATAATACAAGAGGCTTCTCTTTAAAGTCAGAAATCAATCATTGATTGGTGCCTGTCCTCATTGGTTTCATTACTGCTATTCTGCTTTGCACTAAAAGTCTTAACGTATGCAATCAGGAGAACAAAATACATAATATGCATTAATGTTGGAAGAAAAATCACATATAATTGCAGATGTTGTTTGTCTTATTTGAAGATTAAAAACAGAGTCTGGTGACATCAGTTGTACTTCTAAGAGTAAATCATAATGAATGTATGCAACTCAGCTTTCCTATGCGTGATCAACAAACAATTAGAACATCCAAGGGAGATGGGAGAAGGTGCCAGTTTGCAGGGGACTGAGGAATGGACGGGAAGCAGGTTATAGAGATTGTGCATGCTGGCAATTCTTTGGAAAATTTTGCTTGTAAAGATCTTGTGATGTGATGGTATAAAGATGCAGGAATGTTGTGACCTATGGGCAAAGTTAGCATCTGAGGCTGAGAGTGGGGTGGGGGATTTCAGACAGGTGAATACGCGAAAGAGTACTCTTAGAGAATCGAAAAACAAGTTTACTTTAGAAATTAGTAGAATTACCAGGTAGTTGAGATTCTCTTTGTGATGTAAGACTATGAATTAAAAATGAAACCATTCTTCCTGGTTGCTTGTTAGAATTTCTCTAGCAATATATATATACATATACGTATATATATGTATGTATATATGTATATATATGTATATATGTATACATATATGTATATATATGTACATATATATTGCTATTAAATTTTATTTAAAATCAATTATTTTTTTCCTTTTTTAAAATTTAAATTCAATTAGCTAACAGAGTACATCATTATAAATTCAGTTAATTAACACATAGTGTATTATTAGTTTCAGAGGTAGAGTTTGGTGATTCATCCGTTGTATATAACATCCAGTGCTCATTACATCACGTGCCCTCCTTAATGTCTGTCACCCAGCTACCCCATCCCCCCACCCACCTCCCCTCCAGCAACCCTCAGTTTGTTTCCTAGAGTTAAGAGTCTCTTACGGTTTGTCTTCCTCTCTGATTTCATCTTATTTTATTTTTCCCTCCCTTCCCCGATGATCCTCTGTTTTGTTTCTTAAATTCCACATATGAGTGAAATCATACGATAATCGTCTTTCTCTGATTGACTTACCTCTAGCAATATTAAACTGTTTGGGATGCAGGCACAGAAATGGCGAATGGCTGCTTTGCTTCCAGGGTGAGGGGTTTTCCAGGTGGGTATGATGGAAGGAGGGAAGGGACAAGAGAATTGATAGTGTTTGCAAAGGTATAATTATAGTGATGGAACATGTCAGCTAAGCTGAACAAGGAAGGAAGTGAGTGGAGGATGAGAGTCTGGATGTAGAAAAAAGAAGTTACAGGACCAGTAGATTAGAAGTCGTAATGGGGTTGGAACATTGGCATGTGGGCTAGTGGAAGAAGAGACTGTCTAGAGAGTGAGATATTTGCATTTGGGATGTCAAAGTTGTGCAGTTTTTGGTGATAACAGGGTCCAACCATGGTGTGATTATGAGATCAGGAGGCTGAAGTAAGTCAGGTCACAAAATAAGGAGGTCAAGAATTTGAATGTCCCAGAGTGTCTGGGAGGTCTTCGGTAGGTATGTTGACATTACTGAAGATGATAAAAAGAGTTGGGGTGGAGAGGAAGGAGGGTTCTGGGCCAGGAGCAATATGGTATAGCCAGATGACATAGCCTCAGAGAGCAGGGGCTTTGTGAGAGGGTAGACGTGCAACAGAAAGGACATGGCAGTGGGAAGTAAGGAGGATAACCAGCCCACCACAATATGAAACTTGAGACAAAGCATAGCTTTTATTGGGAAGCCTCCCCAGGGCTGCTTTGTTCTCAAGGGACAGCTGGATTTCAATTAAATGAGAAGGTAAATGCACAGTGCAAGAGGTTGAGTATGTAGGATTGTTTGCTGATCACCAACATGAGTTGGGAGAGAGAGAGAGAGATCAGAGGGGGATTTGTTCAGATTGGGGATAGAGAAGGGATGCTTTGTTCTCAAGAGACAGCTGGATTTCAATTAAATGAGAAGGTAAATGCACAGTGCAAGAGGTTGAGTATGTAGGATTGTTTGCTGATCACCAACATGAGTTGAGAGAGAGAGAGAGAGATCAGAGGGGGATTTTTTCAGATTGGGGATAGAGAAGGGCAGGCACAAGAGTTTCAGTCAAAGTAACCAGGGAGGCTGGTACTGGGATTTGAATCATGATAGGATTCATCCTGATCATTTTCTAAAGGGGCATGAATTTGATCTACCATATTTGGGTGCAAGAAATATGATATTTATTTTATTTTTCTCTATTAAATCATACTTGGCTTTGAGTCTTCCTCTCTGTATCTGATAAGAAATGAAATTTTAGGCATGTTTGTTGATCCCCTTCTACTCTCTGGGATTATACAAGAAGGGGAAGTTTCAGAAAGTTGGGGAAAGCCTTCTGAGTTATTTTTGGTGATAAACTGCTTATTGGTCCATTGCTTACTTAGATGGTGTTTCATTTGAAGTCAGTTATTCTGCTTAAACTTGTATTTGTTCCACCCCCAGTCCTGTCCCATGAAGGCTTTTGTCTCTGGGTTTGGTCTCTGGGAATCTACTTCCCAGCTTTATGAGAAGGTCCTGGTATCTCCTGGAGCACTGGGTTGGACTTGGGGCACTGGTCTCTGAATGTGGCAGAACCCATTTTCAACCCTCCATATCTTCCCCAAATCCTTCCTAGCTTGAAATTGGGAAAAAACCCATTTTAAACTGTTTATTCCCATGAGCATAGACTTTTGAAACAGCTCCATTCTTTCCATGATTTAGGTCTGGAAGATAAAAAAAAAACCACACACACACAAAAAAAACCCCACAAAAAAACCAACAAAAAAACCCTTCAAAACACCACTGCTTGCTTACGGGGTAGAAGGAAGGGAATACGACTTTATATTTGGTCTTGATGAGGCTATAGGGATATTTTTTCGATCAGATGATTCTCACTTAAAGTTGAATGGGCACTCAGATCTTGTTCTGGGGGTCTTAATACATTACCCATGACATGGAAATGTCATGCTTCCTCTGCTTTTAAGGGCTTGTGTAACTAGGCTGAGGTCATATAGGGTGACGAGGGCACTGTTCTCTCAGACGGGGGGTGACTGGCTTCAGTATCTGGCTCCCCCTCCCTTGGAACTGGCACTGCATATGGAACAGCAGAAACAGGAAAGACTTCCCCAAAACAGGACTCTGGGACTTCTCCACCATTATGCAAATCAGTTAGCAGCAAACACTTGCTTTCACAGTCACACAGTGATGGTGCCCAGAGTAATCATTTCCGCTGCTACCATCCGGTGGGTGTAAGAACTGGGCTCATTTTAAAACATATGACTAATGAGCATGTATCCGGGTGGTCCATCTGGTATTTGATGGGGCTGATCTGAAATGATAGCAGTGGAGCCGAGACCCAGGAGCACAGCTTATGGGCAACGGACCGAGCCTTTGTGGCCTTCTGCTTGTGGGGTTGGTAGTGGGAAGGGAAGGGTTTCATTGTCTCCTATTTCAGTCAGAATATCTTCCCCTCTGATAACATTTAATTGCAAGATTTCTGGGCAAATCAGTTACCACATCAATTCATCACCTTCTGTTCTCTGGAAAATACAAACAAGGTTGCACTCAAATGGTTTTGTGTAGGATCAGCCTGGGGTCACTCCACTTAACACCACTTCTCCTTGGTCTTGCTGTCACATAAGAAGTAGCACATGAGCATGAGGAACATGGGTTCTTAGAATAAAATGAACTGAGGGCTACATTCATGGGAAAAACTGAAAATTCAATCATTCACCTTAATTAAGAACAGGAAACAGGACTGATAAATGCAACATATAACAAAAGTGTACTTGAATTTTCTATTATACATTAGTTAAGTAAGAGAGGGTAGAGAGAATGTATTATAAATAAAAGCACCATGGAGAGCTAGAGAGGGGAGGGGAAAAGAGAGAGAAAAAGCAGTAAGTTACATTTGTTATCAAATACTCATTATTGTGGAATCTTATTTTATTTACATTTTTATTCCTCTGCTTTTCACCTCCTTTTGACCTATCTCCTTTCTTCCTGGATAGCTTGGAGACCTAAATTTGAACAGAATCAGCTTTTGTAGTATCAATTAAAATGATTATTACCTTCTCCCTTACCATAGTATTTATTTGATTTTGGATTTATGCATAGTTCTTATTCTGATCTCTAGTATTAGCTGGGAGCTTTCTAGAAATAGGATATAACCTGCCCCCTATACCTCTGGTTTCTATTGCTGTTGTAAAAACAACACAAACAGAGTGCATGATCTTATAGTTTTGAAGATCAGAAGTTCACAGGTGTCAGGCTAAAATAAAAATGTCAGCAGGGCTGCCTTTCTTTCTGGACGCTGAAGAAGAAAATCTGTTTCCTTGCCTTTTCCAGCTTCTAGAGGCCACACACATTCTTCTGCTTGTGCTCCCTTCTTCTGTCGTCAAAACAAGCAACATGGCATCCCTCTGAACGTCCTTCCATCCTCACATCTCTTTTTTGCTGTAGCCCAGAAAGGCCCTCTACTTTTAAGGGCTTGTGAGATAAGATTGGGCCCACCTGGCTAATCCAGGCTAATCTTCCCATCCCAAAGCCAGCCGATTAGCATCCTTAATTGCTTCTGCAAACTTCAGTCCCCCATCATGTAACGTAACACATTCACAGGTTCCAGGAATTGGGCTGCAGGCATTTTGGGGGATTATTCTTACGGGTAGGCCATTAGTATGCCTACTACAACTTCTCTTGTTTTACAATAATGAGATAATTTTGCCTTTAGGCTCACTGGAACCTCTCCTAGTTTTGGATGTTGGACTCCTAATTGGACAAGGTCATACTCCTATTGGGAAGCAAAATGTCTTGAATAGTTTACTGTCATCACTTGAATATAAACTAATCTTTCCAAGTACAAGTGTTAATATAAGTCATTTTGTTGACACTCTTTCTGGTTCACTTGGAATTTTTAATTCTTTTGACCCTGGTCATGCTATATGAAACGAGATCAATGGAAATGACCTTGCCATTTTTCTCCTTCCCTATTTTCATCTCCTGTGTTACCTCCATTCCTACCCTCAGACAATCAGGGATGGCTGCTGTGGGGAAACCAAATATCTGTATACAGTGTTATATTTCAGGTATACAATATAGTGACTCAACAATTCTATACCTTAGTCAGTGCTCATCAAGATGAATGTACTCTTTTTTTTTCTCCAGATTTTATTTATTTGACAGAGAGACATAGTGAGAGAGGGAACACAAGCAGGGGGAGGGGGGGTGGGAGAAGCAGGCTTCCACAGAGCAGGGAGCCTGATGCGGGGTTAGATCCCAGGACCCTGGGATCATGACCTGAGCGGAAGGCAGACGCTTAACTACTGAGCCACCCAGGCACCCCAAGATGAGTGTACTCTTAATCCCCTTAATTTCACTCCTTTCCCCACCCACCTCCCCTTTGGCAACCACCAGTTCTCTATTTAAGAGTTTCTTTCTTTCTTTCTTTCTTTCTTTCTTTCTTTCTTTCTTTCTTTTCTTTTCTTTCTTTCTTTCTTTCTTTCTTTCTTTCTTTCTTTCTTTCTTTCTTTCTTTCTTTCTTTCTTTCTCTTTCTTTCTTTCTTTCTTTCTTTCTTTCTTTCTTTCTTTCTTTCTTTCTTTCTTTCTTTTTCTTTTCTTTTCTTTTCTTTTCTTTCTTTCTTTCTTTCTTTTCTTTCTTTTCTTTCTTTTCTTTCTTTCTTTTCTTTCTTTTCTTTCTTTCCTTAAATTCCACAAATGAGTGAAATAATACGGTATTTGTCTTTCTCTGACTGGCTTATTTCACTTAGCATTATACCCTCTATCTCCAACCATGTTGTTAAAAATGGTAAGATTTCATTCCTTTTTATGGCTGGGTGATATTCCATTGTGTATATATACCACATCTTCTTTATGCATTCATCTATTGATGGACACTTGGGCTGCTTCCATATCTTGGCTACTGTAAATAATGCTGCAATAGACATAGGGGTGCATATATCTTTTCTTATTAGTATTTTTGTTTTCTTTTGGTAAATACCCAAAATATATAAAGAACATAGACAGCGCAACACAAAAAACCCCAAATAATCTGATTGGAAAATAGGCAGAGGACTTAAATAGACATTTTTCTAAAGAAGACATCCAGATGGCCAACAGACACATGAAAAGATGTGCAACATCACTAATCATCAAGGAAATGCAAATCAAAACCACAATGAGATATCACTTCACAACTGTCAAAATGCCGAAAATCAAAGACAAAAAAACAACAAGTGTTGGGGAGGATGTGGAAAAAAAGGAACCCTCATGCTCTGTGGGTAGGAATGCAAACTGGTGCAGCCACTGTGGAAAACAGTATGGAGTTTCCTCAAAAAAATTAAAAGTAGAATTACCGTATGAGCCAATGTTTTCTATTGAAACTGTGGGATGTTGTTTGGTTTTGCCCACCTACCTCCATCTAAGCACCTGCCAAGAGTGTCTTTTCTACATAGTGAAAATTATATGTCATGAAAGGTAATTAATTATGTCCAAGGACTGATGTCATTATATGTCTCTAGCTCGGCCACTGTAAAGAGCATAGTTATTCTTTCCACTTCATGTACATTGTGACCTGGTCTTGGTGGTGTTGAGACATCCACTCCTCTCATCTGTCCTGCAGGAAATACCCATATCAGAGATACACTCTTAGAGTCCTATTTGGCTGGCCAAAGTATCAACAAAGAGCTGAAAACTGGGTGATCTTTTTAATGCCAGAATTCTTGCATGACAACTTCTGAAGGTCTTGATACTTGCTTCATAATCAGTTTTTTGAAAAGGCAGGCACATGAATCAATTTTTCTCTGATTCCTGCCTTTAATCCCATTTCTCTTTTCTGTTCCTGGATAACATCTGGGGTGAATTCCATAGTTTTCCAATACTTTTGAATTTTTGAAATGTCTCATGTGAAATGAACAACAGAGCTCTACCTCATATAATCAAATGCTTTTTGTGTCTCTCTAGTGCAGGCCTTTATTCAGGCTTTTCCCAGCCAGCAGAAGGGAAAGGGCACACTGTCTGTTCATGTATTGTCCTTACTCTGCTTTTTCTCCTACTCGTGGTTGATAGATGCAGAGGGAGAGCAGACTGGGTGTGTGTGGGGGAGATACAAAGTCTTCGTTGTATTGTCCAAAGGCTGGCTCTCACTTAGCACACTTTGGTTGGCTCTTTGACACCTTCCCACTGTGGACTTCCATGATAGGCTTTCCTTAGTAGCTGACCTCTTTCAACCCACCCCCATTTGCCCAGCTCTTGCTCTTTGGGGAGCACTTTTGGCCAGAATGATATTCAGCCAAAATGGATCTGTACTGGATATTTCATTGTTTACTGGAGTCCATCCTCATTGTTTGGTGCTGCTGTCTTAGTAGTAGTAAGTACTTTAAATATTATTCCCACCTCCAGCCTGTTTTCTTCTGGGGATGACACTGCCAACATGCAGTCCTCATGGGTGATCTCCTTTCAAAATGACTCAAGCTCACTTACCTCCTATGAGATCCACTTAGTCTGTGGGAACCACACTGGTGTCCTATAGCTTCAGCAAAGCCAGGCTTTCCAGCAGACTTCTTTTGGGAATTGCCAGGCACCCATCTCCATTGTGCCCCTCTCCCCAGATCTAGGAAACAGATATCAAGTATCCCCAGGATCATTTGGGCCTCCTCCCTCTCTAGCTGCATGGCAACATCAAAGCTGCAGAGCTCCTCATTTGAAAGGGCAATTGAAAGGAGGAGAAAATACACATCGCTCTCTGCTTTTTTGGAATTCTTGTGAAAACAAGCTCTTCCTCTCCTAAAGCAACTCTAGCCTTCTTCTGTTTGCAGGAAGGGGTGACAGCTGCTAAGTCTGTTTGGCCACATCTTGGCAAGATCTATAAGGACATGCAAGATACCTCTGTTTAGAAATTGCCATCATGGGGCGCCTGGGTGGCTCAGTCGTTAAGCGTCTGCCTTCGGCTCAGGTCATGATCCCAGGGTCCTGGAATCGAGCCCCGCATTGGGCTCCCTGCTCTGCGGGAAGCCTGCTTCTCTCTCTCCTACTCCCTCTGCTTGTGTTCCCTCTCTCGCTGTCTCTCTCTGTCAAATAAATAAATAAAATCTTTAAAAAAAAAAAAAAGAAATTGCCACAACTTATCAATCATTGTCCTCAGCTTTGGGGTCTCTGCCAAAACTCTGAGGAGACAACAGAAGTTTTGTCACCAACACTGAGTACTGTCACCACCAAAGGCAACCTCAATAGTCAGACTGTCCATGCAGACAGCTCTATGCTTTGAATAGAATGCATCCACCTCCATTTGCTGACTCAACAATATTCAGTCAAAGTTTATTACACCCCACATGGACTGTCTACTGCATGCTAAGTACTGACAAAAAAGGAAAGAGGATTTTGCTTTTAAACCATGCAACCAATGAGTTTATTTTTTTAATTTAATTTTATTATGTTAGGTTAGTCACCATACAATACATCATTAGTTTTTGATGTAGTGATCCACAATTCATTGTTTTCGTATAACACCCAGTGCTCCATGCAGTACATGCCCTTCTTAATACCCATCACTAGGCTAGCCCATCTCCCACCCCATTCCCCTCTAAAACCTTCAGTTTGTTTCTCAGAATCCATAGTCTCTCGTGGTTCATCTCTCCCTCCCATTTCCCCCACCTTCATTTTTCCCTTCCTTCTCCTAATGTCCTCCATGCTATTCCTTATGTTCCACAAATAAGTGAAACCATATGATAATTGACTTTCTCTGCTTGACTTATTTCACTTAGCATAATCTCCTCCAGTCCCACCCATGTTGATGTAAAGGTTGGGTATTCAAGCAATCTATACATACAATGCCATCCCAATCAAGACTCCAATGACATTTTTCAAAGTGCTGGAACAAACAATCCTAAAATTTGTATGGAATCAGAAAAGACCCCGAATCGCCAAGGAAATGTTGAAAAAGAAAAAAAAGCTGGGGGCATCATGTTGCCTGATTTGAAGCTATATTACAAAGCTGTGATCACCAAGACAGCATGGTACTGGCACAAAAACAGACATACAGACCAATGGAACAGAATAGAGAGCCCAGATATGGACCCTCAACTCTATGGTCAAATAATCTTCGACAAAGCAGGAAAAAAATATGCAATGGAAAAAAGACAGTCTCTTCAATAAATGGTGCTGGGAAAATTGGACAGTTATATACAGAAGAATGAAACTCGACCATTCTGCAACACCATACACAAAGATAAACTCAAAATTGATGAAAGACCTCAATGTGAGACAGGAATCCATCAACATCCTAGAAGAGAACATAGGCAGTAACCTCTTTGACATCGGCCACAGCAACTTCTTTCAAGATACATCTCCAAAGGCTAGTGAAACAAAAGCAAAAATGAACATTTGGGACTTCATCAAGATAAAAAGCTTCTGCACAGCGAAGGAAACAGTCAACAAAACAAAGAGGCAATCAATGAGTTTAAAGGCTAGAGGGTGACAAAGATAAAACCTTGACATGAATACCCAAAATACAATATTCAAAGGTATAGCAAATATGCTATGAAAATTCAGAAGAGAGAAATTATTTTCAGCCCAGAGCATCGGTGAAGGTGTTACAGAAGAGGTAGTGTTTTTCATTCAACAAGAGTAAGGTTGGTTGAGCTAAAGTAGGGGTTCTTAATCTGAAAACCAGCAGCAAGCGTTAGAGAAAGTTAATTCATCAATAAAACAGATAACATTTTTTTTAGGTGCTCATTGTGTGGTAAGCTTTGTGTTACGTACATGCGTGTCATTTAATTTTCACAATAAACTTATGAAAAACATGCCATTATTATTTCCACTTCACTGTTAGGACACTGATTAAATTAACCAAGGTCACACAGTGGTAGGTGATGGGACTGGGATCTGAGCCCAGGGTTTTTCTGACTTTAAAGCTCATAGGTTACAATCTCTCTGAAAGGCAAAAACATCACAACCTAGGGCACGAGTTTATAAAAACGCCCACGAATGAAGCCCAGATGATGTCTGCAGAGTTATAGTGTGTAGTCCAGCTGACCCCTTGGTCCTCCCAGGATGATGTTCACCCGTGCTTCTGGGCTGTTCTCCTAGGTGTTCTCACAACCTCAGATGTCCTTCTGGTCTCTTCTCTGCTCAGGCCAATCTCTTATCTCCTTTAAGGCATACTGTGATGCTTGCCACTATGAAGGCAACTCCAGCGTCAAGATTCCCACCAGCTCAGGCTTCTCCACCTTCCCATCACCTACTGTAATGTCAGCTCACGTCACTGAGTACTGGATGGCATACTGTATTATTTCTTATTTATCTCTTCAGATAACTGTACATTCTCAGAAGATGGGACTATGTTTTAAGTTCCTTTTGTATTTCTCACAGTGCCTGGGATGTCTGCTGATTAATTAAAGGTTTTGGGGCTTTTCTGAGAGTGGACTTGACTGCTGGTATATAAGGTTCTACAGGAAAGATTCAGCAAAAGTTGTGGCAGGGTAACATTACAGGGTTAAGAAACTTCTTGAATTTCAAATGCACCAGAGTGTAAGGAAATGGAGAGGATGCCTGTAGTGCTGGAGAGTCATTAAAGATGCCTCCACAAGGGAGAATGTTGGGTTTGATGAGAGCCAAAGTGACAGCCGGAGAATCCAGAGATTCATGAGATCAGTCTGCACAGAGGAGTGTGAGAAACACGAAGGGCCGTTGTTTTTTTTCCTAAAGTGTTTCCCTTCTCAGCAAATGAGCCAAGGGAATATGTGGTTTCAGAGCTTCCCTTCTGTTCTCCAGTTTTTGTGACACCCCAGCAAATGCAAAGCATTGTACATGCATGAATTTCTTAGTTGAACAGGAAGAGCCTGGGAGGCAATGACAAATACTTCACAGTGCCTCGCTGGCATCTGAGAAGGTTTTCTGAGAGAACACGAGCTCCTACTTCGTGGATTCTCAGGGCACATCTGTGGGAGGAGCTTTCCATAGCAAATATGTACCCTCTCACCATCCACACAGTGCAAATGCCATGAGAATGTGTGAAATCTGGTGCAAACCAAGAACAATGAAGGGAGGCTTAAGGAGGTCTGAAGGAACGCTCATGACCACGCACCTTGCCCAGAACACTGAATGGATGTCCATAAGTCATATGTGTTATTTTCAAGGCATCACGGAGAATGAATGCAGCAGAAAGAAACTCAGGAAGGCAGCAGGTTGGGGTTAAAGCAAAGACAGTATTACATTTATGAGGAAGTATGAAGCAGCTTCTGGGAATGCTCATCTGGAAAAATAGGACTATGTCGGTCATTAGACAAAAATGACAATCCAAAATGCATCAGTCTTCAAACAGCAGTAGAAACCTGTATATGGCTTTCTTGAGAGTCTCCTCACCCCCAGATGAAATCTTCGCGACATGTGTTTACTGCTAAAGAGCCATGGCTGCTTATCTTCTTGGCGGATATATTTAGATTTTGTTCAGCACATGCTTGGTGAAGGAATACTTGCCAAATTAATTCAAGCTGGCTTCAATAAGAGCTTAGTCATGTGGATCTCAAACTGGATGAAACTGATTAATAATAAATGTCAGGATTTTAAGATAATGAGGGAGATGGAAGAAATGTAGAAGAGAAGGCAGCTTCCTGACACAATTTCATTCCTTTCAGAGCAGTATCTGTTTGCCCCACCCTTGCCAAGGAGATAAGAAGGCTGCCAGGTGGGAGGTGGTTAGAGAATGGTAATTATTTCGTGAGCTGCTCTTGCTTCTTTGTACATGTGCATGTGTGTAGAAATCATCCAGTATTTCAGGCACTTTAGTGTCCTGAGTTCTGGGACTGTTGTTATTTGGTCCCCTAATTCCATACTGTCTAGTACGATATGAATATCTAGGATGGGATGCTGCCAAGCTTCCCCTGCCCCAGAACTTGCCATAGGCCTCTAGGATGCTCTGAAGGTGGTCCCTTGTCAGGGCTAAGATAAAGCTATGGTCAGCCGGGTGTGGTGGGACCATAGAGTGAATAGCCCTCTCTCCTATCTGCTATGGCCATTCCTCAGTTCTTTCTTCTTTTTCCTTTTATTTTGGCCTTGCTTGCTCATTTCTTAAGCCTCTTGCTCCACACACAAGAGGTTCATCCATAATTTAATGAATTAATTCAACAAAGATATGTTTTTATGACATCTGGGGGAGATAAAGACAAATGAGACAAGAAGTTCATCATCTAGAGTAGCAAAAGTACAACTACAGTTCAGGGAGACACATGCTGTATGCAAGGTGTGCATGGGATGTCACGGACACACAGAGGAGTGAGGATCCCTCCATCTAGGAGACCATATAAAAGGATCAGGATGGCTTTGGATCCGGAGGGGATAATGCATGAAGTGAGTGCTAATGAAGGGCAAGAAAAAAGGCATCCTATTCATTCATTCATCAAATATCTATTTAGCACCTACTAAACACCTGGTGGTTGACTGGTTGCTGGAGAGATATCAGTAAAGAACAGGTGTAGTAGGGCCAGCCCAGACATGCAAACAGACAAATAAACAAATAGGAATGTGCTTTAAATTCTAAAATTATTCCATTCTTGCTCTGAAATACCCTGCTCTGTACTGGCAGGGGTGGAAGATGGAGAGTAAACTTGCCATTTAGAGTTTGCATTTCTTTCAATTCAAAACAGTCTTCTGGAGATACACTGTCTCTTTCGGTACCTGATCAGCTTTTCAGAGCTTTTCTCCCCTTACCTTGTCTTTCCTTTCTTGCCATGAAGCATGTGGGCACAGGGGGAATTTATTGAACTTACTGGAGTGAAGGAGAAGGTGAAAAGTGAGTCTGGTCTGAGGGGTGTCCCTTCTCTCTTGACTCCTACTGACCTCAGCTCATCTCCCCTGCTTTCTAGGAATTGAATTTTGTCATCGCTTCATCTACTGTAGATACGACGTGTAGAATTTGATCTTGGCACAGAGTATGTGTGATGATCATGGCTTACAAGCTGGAGTATTTCCTTTTGCTAATAGGTGTCACCTTAGCTCTCATTGGGGATGTGCAACCTCTGAGGTCTAATTATGAACCTTCCAAATCATGACTCCTCTAGATTATGACTCCTTCACCCTTTGCTATGTGGACATTTCAATCCTTCACCTTAGCAAGCTCTGTCTTTACCCTCAGCCACCTTCCTTGCCCTCTTCCACCCTTTCCCCTTGGAGTATTAATTGAACTCTACGTTCCTTCTACATAACATGGAGATGTGGAGGGTGCCATTTTCCTTTCTTCTCTGCTCTACTGTCTTCCTATGATTCCCAATGATAATTGGGGCTCAGACCCCTTTGATTTTGGCTTTCTCTCAACCTACCTGATATTCCTATTTTCTTGACCCATTCTCCATGGCTGAGGGTACCAGGCAGCATGTTAATCCTAATCCCTTCCAAACTGGCTCCTTCTTCCAGCAAGAAGAGCTCTCTACTTCTTCCCTTCTATGGACAAGTGGGAGCCTCCTTCATATCATATCCTGAATTCTCTCTCTCTATGGCTTGTGGTAAACTTCTGTGTTAGATCTCTAAACTTTCTTCTTGGTATACAAGAAGACACTTCTGTGAATTAGAAAAGTCTTTTTAACAGAATAAAGCCTGGCTTTTAAAATTATTGTGTCACACTGGCCTCAGAAACTTATTTTAGAGGGAAAAATCTGAACATTTTTTCCTTCCATTTCATTTCTACTATAGCAATTCTAATGTTCCCTCAAGCATTGTATGTCTTAGAGTAAATAGAGGGGAGCTTACCTGTAAGGAAGAAGAAGAGCAGAGAGCATATTAACATATTTGCAAAATATTTCTCCCCAATCCAGGTGAGTTAACTGTGTCTGCTTTCACTGAGATTATATTTAGTCTAGGGAGACCAAACATATAAAATGATTCCTGATATTGATAAGAGCAATTAAGATAATACAAGAAATAACATAATAGAGCATGACTTTGTTTGGGTTTGAGATGGGAGTTTCCTTTAGGCTGCCTTTTGTGCTTTATTGTTATGGATTTTACTCTACATATGTTTAATATCCCACAATTATTGTTTTGTAAGCTTTTTATTTATTTTAATTTTCCCACATAGTTACCTTTCCTTTGCTCTTTATTCGTTCCTGCTTTGTAGTGTTTCTGTCGGGTTATTTTCCTTATGCCTAAAGAAGTCCCTTTAGTATATATTCCTTTGGGAGTTGGTCTGATGGTGATGAATTCTTTTGATTTTTGTTTCTCGGAAAAGTTTCCAGTGTTCATTTCCTCTGATTACAGATTTCCAGATTGTCAGGCATTTTCTTTTACCAGTTTAAATATGTCATTCCAGGGGTGCCTGGGTGGCTCAGTCAGTTAAGCAACTAATGACTCTTGATTTTGGCTCAGGTCATGATCTCAGGGTCATGAGATCGAGCCCTGTGTCAGGCTGCGTGCTGGGCATGGAGCCTGCTTAAGATTCTCTCCCTCTCCCTCTACTCCCCCCCACCCCTCAGTTGCTGGAAGGAAGGAAGGAAGGAAGGAAGGAAGGAAGGAAGGAAGGAAGGAAGGAAGGAAGGAAGGAAGGAAGGAAGGAAGGAAGGAATTCCAGTGTTTTCTGGCTTCCACAGTTTATGCTAAGAAGCCAGTTATATTTTCTTATGGTAACTGTATTTTACCTCATGGTTTTTTGTTTTGATTTTTTTTTAAATTAAGACTTTACTGTTTCAGAGCAGTTTTTAGGTTCACAACAAAATTGAGATACAGACATTTCCTGTATCCCCTGTCCCCACACATACACAGCCTCCCCCACTATCAACATCTCCCACCAGACTGGTGCATTTGTTAAAGTTGGTGAACCTACATTGACACATCATTATCACGCATAGTTCATAGTGCAATTATGATTCACGCTTGGTGTTGTCCAGTTTATAGGTTTGAACAAATTTATAATGTTGTGTATCTACCATGATAGCATCACACAGAGCATTTTCACTGACTTAAAAATCCTCTGTGCTCTATCTATTCACCTCTCCCTTCAAATCCCTGATGGCTAATGATATTGTTACCCTCTCCATACTTTTGCCTTTTTCAGAATATCATACATTTGGAATCTTACAGTAATGGAGGATTTTCAGATTGCCTTCTTTAACGTAGTAATATGTATTTAGGGTTCTTCCATGTCTTTTTGTGGCTCGATAGCTCACTAGTACTCTACTGTCTAGATGTACCACTGTTTATTAATCCATTCACCTGCTGAAGGACATCTTGGTTGCTTCCAAGTTTGGGCAATTATGAATAAAGCTGTGGTAAACATCAGTGTGAGGGTTTTTGTGTGGATGTAAGTTTTTAACTCGTTTGGGTAAATATCAAGGAGCATGACTACTGAATGTGTTTCGTTTTGTAAGAAATCACCAAAATACCCTCCAGTGTGGTTGTACCTTTTTGCATTCCTGTCAGCAGTGAATGAGAGTTCCTTGCTTTGCCTCTTTACCAACATTAGGTGTTGACAGTGTTCTGGATTTTGACTTTTCTAATAGGTGTGTAGTGGTATCTCATTGTTATTTTAATTTTTATTTCCCTGGTGACATGTGATGTGGAACATATTTTCATATATTTATTTGGAATCTGTATGTCTTCCTTAGTGAGATGTCTGTTACGGTCTGGGGCCCATTTTTTAATCTGGTGGTTTGCTTTCTTATTATTGAGTTTTAAGTGTTATTTGTTTATTTTAGAAATAGCCCTTTATGAGATGTGTCTTTTACAGATATTTTCTTTCAGTCTGTGGCTTGTCTTTTCATTGTCTTGACATTGTCTCTCACAGAGCAGAAATTTTTAATTTCAAAGAAGTCCAGCTTTTCAAGTATTTCTTTCATGGATCACGCCTTTGGCATTCGTCTAAATAGTCATTGCCCTACGCAAAGTCATCTAGGGTTTCTCCTGTGTTACCTCCCAGGAGTTTTATAATTTTGCATTTTATGAAATTTTAGACTCTAAAACTTGTTCTCCATAGCAGCTGCAACATTTTGCATTTCCAACAACATGGCATAAGATTTTCAATTTTTCCACATCCTTGTCAACACTTGTTATTTTTCTGCAGCCCCCATCTTTATTCAGATATAATTGACACATAACATTGTGTAAGTTTAACTTGTACAATAGGTTGACTTAATACACTTGTGAATTGCATAACAATTATCACTGTAGCATTAACGAACACCTCCATCATGTTGCACAATTACTAGTTCATATAGTGAGAACATTTAAGATCTAAACTCTTAACAGCTTTCAAGTGTATAACCCATTATTGTTAACTATAATCACAGTGCTGTGCATTAGATCCCCACAGCTTGCTCCTCTTCTAACTGGAAGTTTGTACCCTTTGACCAACATCTCTTCATTTCCCTTACCCCCGCCAATCCCTGTTTACTATCATTCTACTCTGCTTCTCTGAGTTTGATTTCTATTAGATTCCACATATAAGTGAGATCATACAATATTTGTTTTTCTCTGTGTGACTTACTTCATTTAGCACAATGCCCTCAACCCATCCATGTCATAAATGGCAAGATTTCCTTCTTTCACATGGCTGAATAATATTCCATCGTATACGATGGAATATTGTGTGTATATATATATATATATATATATATATATATATATCACATCTTCCTTATCCATTCATCCACCAGTGAATACTTAGGTTGTCTCCATGTCTTTGCTATTGTGAATAATGTAATAAACATGGGGGTGCAGATGTCTCTTTGATATGCTGTTTTTATTTCCTTTGGATATATATCAGAAGTTGGATTGCTGGATCACATGGTAGTTCTATTTTTAACTTTTTGAGGAACCTCCATATGTTTGCTGTGGTGGCTGTAACAATTTACGCTCTCATGGGTAGTGTGTGAGGGTTCCCTTTATTCTATATCCTCATTGACACTTCTTATGCCTTGTCTTTTTGATGATAGCTATTCTAACAGGTGTGAAGTGCTATCTCATCATGGTTTGATTTGCATTTCTCTGATCATTAGTGATGTTAAGTGCATATTTTCATGTACCTGTTGGCTATCTGTATGTCTTACTTAGAAGCATGACTATTTAGATCCTCTGCCCATTTTTAAATTGGATTGTTATTTTTTTTTTGGTATTAAGTTATATGAGTTCTTTATATATTTTGGATATGAATCCCTTATTAGATAAAATATGGTTTACAAATATTTTCTCCCATTTTGTAGGTTGTCTTTTCTTTTTGTTGATCATTTCTTTTGCTGTGCAGAAGCTTCTTAGTTTGATGTAGTGACATTTTTGCTTTTGTTGCTTGTGCTTTTGGTGTCATATCTGGGAAATTGCTGTCAAGACTCATGTCAAAGAGTTTTTCCTTTATGTTTTCTTAAAGGAATTTACAGTTTCAGGGCTGATGTTTAAGTCTTTAATTAATTTTGAGTTAATTTTTGTGAGCGGTGATAGGGCCCCCATTTTGTTTTTCTGCCTGTGGTTATACAGTTCCGCCAGTGCCATTTATTGAAGAGACTGTCCTTTCTCTATTGAGTATTCTTGGCTCCCTTGTCAAATATTAATTACAAAGACTTCATTTCTGATTTGGAGGCCTTTTATTTTTCTGTCTTGACAGATTGCTGTGGCTATGACGTTCAGTCTATATTGAATTGGAGTGGTGGGAGTGGGCTCCCTTGTCTTGCTTCTGTTCTTAGAGGAAAAGCTTTCAGTCTTTCACCATTGAACATGATATTAGCTGTGGGCTTGTCATACATGGCCTTTATTATGTTGAGGTATGTTCTTTCTACACGCAATCTATTGAGGGTTTTAATCATGAAAGGATGTTTTATTTTGTCAAATGCTTTTCCTGTATTTATTGAGATAATCATACAATGTTTATCTTTCATATTATTGGTGTGGTGTATCACATTTATTGAGGTGTATCTCGAACCATCCTTGCATCCCAGGGTTAAATCCTACTTGATTGTGGTGTATGAGCCTTTTCATGTGCTGTTGAATTTGGTTTATTAGTATTTTGTTGAGAGTTTTTGCATCTGTATTCATCATTGATATTGGTCTGCAGTTTTCTTGTAGTGTCTTTTTCTGACTTTGGTGTCAGGGTAATGCTGGCCTCATAAAATAAGTTTGGGAGTATTCCCTCCTCTTCAGTTTTTTGGAACAGGTTGAGAAGGAAGGAATCTTTTCTCTTATTTACTTATTTATTTATTTCTGTAATATTTCTGTACCATACAAGATTTTCTCCAATCCACTATCACCCCAATATCCAATATTCCCTGTGCTGTACTATTATTTTATTTTTTAAAAGATTTTATTTATTTTGACAGAGAGAGAGGGAACACAAGCAGGGAGAGTGGGAGAGGAAGAAGCAGGCTTCCCGCTAAGCAGGGAGCCCGATGTGGGGCTGTACTATTATTTTTTAAGTTAATTTTTAAAAGAATTGATTTTAAGTGGACTCACAAAATTCTACTTGACAGTTCTGAAATCACTCATTTGTAACACTTAAGTCAAATAAATAAAAATAAAATTTGTGTATGATCTAAAATGACCTTGTGTGCCTCCACAGGAATTCATATCAGACCTCTCTTCTCCATTTGCTCAGTAACATCTCCTAGTTGCTGTAAAAGTACCTTAATCCTAACTCAAAGCTCAGGCTCCACTAATTTCAACCATCCTCCTCAAACTGTCCCAGTTCCCCTTATCTTAGTCAATAACATCACCCTCCCACAGCTACTCAAGCTGGAAACCCAGGGATCATCCACCCCTAGCTGCCCCCAACCTTGGCCTTCACTATATCTAACTCATCATCAAGTCTTGTCAGTTTTACCTCCTAAAAATTTACCTCTTGAAACCATTCTAGTCTGAAAAAACATTGAGTCCAACCCCGCTGCAATTGCTTCCTGACCAGTGTTTAGTGATGTTTTAGTCATCCTGCAATTGGCACTAACTCCTGCAACCAGAGTGCTCATTTCAAAGAACATAATTGTTAGTAAGACCCTCCTGCACCTCTAGCCCAATTTCACCTGGGGCTCTTCCTACTGGCCTCTTTCGTTCCCCATTCTGCCTCACACTGATCAGCCACAGGGCATTTTCACATGTTGATTCCTCTCCCTTCTAACCTCTTCTCTCCTTTATGCTTGTTGTAGCCCATTTGCTTTCTGCTCCTTTTTTGGGTGTTACTCAGTTAGTACCTCCTCAGGGAAATTTTTTTTTTTTTAAATTGGAGTATAGTTGACATATAATATTATATTAGTTTCGTGTGTACAATATAGTGAATTGACGATTATATACAATATGAAATGCTCACCATGATAAGCATAGTTACCATCTGTCAACATACAAAGATATTACAATATTATTGACTATATTCCCTGTGCTTTACTTTTTACTTTTTTTCATCTCCATGACTTATTTATTTTATAACCAGAAGTTTGTACCTCTTAATTCCCTTCACCCACTTCACTCACCTTCCTACTCCCCTCCCATCTGGCAACTAACTTCAACAACTAGGTTGAATTCATTTATTTTCACTTCTACTGCCTCATTGCACTTACTATAAGCATGGCACAATTTTCTGTGTATTTGTGTGATCTCTGGGTTAATGTTTGACTTCTTCATTAGACTTTAGGGCAGAAACGGTGTTCCTCTCTCTTGTAAAACCAGTACCTCCCATGGTTCCTGGCACAAAGGATGGCCTCAGTAAATATTTTCTGAATAAATGGATGAGTTCATAGTGGGTTGTAAGGCTGGAGCACAAGGAGGAAACATAGGCTGCAGTTTTTGCCAAGGGAATAAATTCATTGGAAATATTGTTTAAAAAAGTTTTTTTCCCCCCAAAACAGGTTACATAAATGAGGAACTGGTTGGGAAGCTTTTCTCAGCACCTCTTTAAAGATGGATTGAGACAGAACCAAACATTGAGTTTGACAGATATTTCAAAGAAAAGAGGAAAGGAAAGCGGAAATAAAAAGATATTGATCAACAAAAGCAATGTTGAGAAATTAAGAGGAAGCCTGGAGGGAGAGCTGAGAAATAGATTAGAAGTAGAGTCTAGTAGTAACACTGGGTTTATTTGATCTGAGGTGTCATAAAACAAAACAAAACAAAACAAAACAAAACAAAAAAACAACCAATTGCCCTTAATGTCCCACTGTGCAGATCAGAGCAAGAGTAAATGGGTTGGAATGGCACCCAGGGAGTTCTGTTTGATAAAGGAAGTTCTTCTTGTCTTTATGGATGATTGCATCATGGAACTGACCAACAGGGAGGCTGATGACTCTTACTTGGAGATCCTTTAGGAATGAAAGAGACAGCCACTTATCTGGAACAAAGGCAGGTGATAAACTTATCTTACTCTTAACTCCTTTGTGTTTTTGTAATTAATGGCTTTTTCACTAAGGAATTTTCCCCCACCTTTTCTGCTGGAATCTACTCAGAGAGACAAGAGTTTTATCTGAGAATAAAGGGCATGTGGTAAAGGACCTGCTCAACTATTTCTATTTTAAAAGAGAACTAAAAGTCTTTCAACTGCAGGGGCCCCTTTAGCTGCCATCCTATCTCTCTTCTCTTTTTGCCAGGCGAAGCTCTTCAAAGATTTGTCTATGTTTGTTGACCTCACTTCTCCATTTATTCCTCTGACTCCTTCCCTCCCCTCTTCTCTGTAGCACTTACAAATGCTACTAATGACATCCTCATTAGTGTACTCAAAAAAGTGTACTTTTTTCCCTTATCTTACTAAAACCATTTTTTATTTTAATTTTTAAAAATACATTATTTTTTTAAAGATTTTTAAAATTTATTTATTTGACAGAGAGAGAGAGACAGCTAGAGAGCGAACACAAGCAGGGGGAGTGGGAGACGGAGAAGCAGGCTTCCCGCCGAGCAGGGAGCCCGATGTGGGACTCGATCCCAGGACCCTGGGATCATGACCTGAGCCGAAGGCAGACGCTCAACGACTGAGCCACCCAGGCTCCCCTAAAAATATATTATTTTTAACTAATCTCTATACCCAACATGGGGCTCAAACCCACAACCCTGAGATCAGAAGTCACATGCTCCACCAACAGAGTCAGTGAGGCACCCCCTTATCTTACTAAAACTTTAAAGAGCAAACAGGACTTGACCATACCCTCTTTCTGAAATACTCTTTTCTTCAGATTTTTCTGTTGCTATTTTTTGGTGGTAAAATATATATAGCATAAAATTTGCCATTTTAACCATTTTAAGTGTCCAATTTCATGACATCAATTATACCACAATGTTGTTCAACCATCACCACTCTCTGTTTAATTATTTTCACAATGTTGGCCAACCATTACCATGGTCTCTTTCCAAAATTCTTTATCACTCCAAACAGAAGCTCTGTACTTTAAGCATTAACTCCTCATCTTTTCTTGCATTTTGTAACACCATACTCTTCTAGATCTCTTGCCCCTTCCCCCCTTTCTCTCTTTCTCTCTCTCCCCACCCTTCTCAGGCTACTTTGTGGGTGTCTTTTCCTTTGACCATTGTTAAAATCTGCACTCCTTGCATACTGTCTTTAGATCCTTGCCTCTCCTTAATGATATACATTTTCTTTGGTAAATATAAATTTATCTTGCAGCTTTAAGGAACATCTAAATCTCACATTTCTTTCCTGACTCTTTCATAAACATAAAAGTTTATGTTATTTTTACTTTGTTCATGCTCCTTAGGCCCATTCAGTTTGCCTCATTATTAGTGAGGAGCTAAACAAATTGAAATAGCCTGGATTTATGATCAATGTTTACTACAAAATGGTAAGATCGGGTGCCTGGGTGGCTCAGTTGGTTAAGCGACTGCCTTCGGCTCAGGTCATGGTCCTGGAGTCCCGGGATTGAGTCCCGCATCGGGCTCCCTGCTCGGCAGGGAGCCTGCTTCTCCCTCTGACCCTCCCCCCTCTCGTGCTCTCTCTCTCTATCTCATTCTCTCTCTCAAATAAATAAATAAAATCTTTAAAAAAAAATGGTAAGATCTTTGAAGACTGGAAAGCACATCTTTTTCAATATATTACTCCAGGACCTCCCTCAGTGAGGCCCAGTGAGACTCTTATGTATCTGTATAAGGAGGTATGGGAAGCAAAATGGAATTTTCCTAGTGTGTGGAGCTGGAATTAAAAAAAATTATTATTGAAATATAATTGATATACCATGTTATATCGGTTTCAGGTGTACAACATAGTGATTCAACAATTCTATTCATTATGCTATGCTCACCAAGATAAGTGTAGTCACCATCTGTGACCTTGCAAAGTTATTACAATGTTATTGACTATATTCCCTATGCTGTACTTTTCATCCCTATGGCTTATTTATTTTATAACTGGAAGTTTGTATGTTTCAGTCCCCTTCATCTATTTTGCCCATCTCTTCCCCTCTCCCCTCTGGCAACCACCATTGTGTTCTCTGTATTTATGAGTCTGTTTCTGTTTTTGTTTATTTATTTGTTCATTTGTTTTGTTTCTTAGATTCCACATACAAGTGAAATGATATGGTATTTGTCTTCTCTGTCTGACTTCTTTCACTAAGCATAATACCCTCTAGGTCCATCCGTGTTGTTGTAAATGGCAAGATCTCACTCTTTTTTATGGCTAATATTTGATATGGCTAATATTGTAAATATACAATATTATATATATTATATATATTTAGTATAGTCCATTATGTGTGTGTGTGTGTGTCTGTGTGTGTGTGTGTGTGTGTATACAGACACACACTCATCATCTTTGTCCATTCATCTATTGATGAACACTTAAGGTGTTCCATATCTTGGCTATTATAAATAATGCTGTAATAAGTATAGAGGTGCATATATCTTTTTGAATTAGTGTTTTTGTTTTCTTTGGGTAAATACCCAGTAGTGGAATTACTGGGTTGTATGGCAGTTCTATTTTTAATTTTTTAAGTAAACTCTGTACTGTTTTCCAATGTGTATGCACCAATTTACATTACTACCAACAGTGCAAGAGGGTTCCCTTTTCTCTACATCCTCACCAACACTTGTCATTTCTTGTCTTTTTGATATTAGCAATTCTGACAGGTGTGAAGTCATATGTCATTGTGGTTTTGATTTGCATTTTCCTGATGATTAGTGTTATTAAACATCTTTGTTTGTCTGTTGATTGTCTTCTTCAGAAAAATGTCTATCCCGATACCCTGCCAATTTTTTAAATCAGATTTTTGTTTTGTTTTGTTTTATTTTGCTTTGGTATTGAGTTGTATGAGTTCTTTCTGTATTTTGGATATTAACCCCATATCAGGTATATCATTTGCAGATATATTTTCCCATTCATTAGGTTACCCTTTTGTTTTGTTGATGGTTTCCTTTGCTGTGCAAAAGCTTTTTATTTTTTGTGTAGTTCCACTTGTTTATTTTTGCTTTTGTTTCCCTTATTTGAGGAGGCATATCTATAAATATACTGGTAAGGGTGATGTCCAAGAGATTATTGTCTATGTTTTCTTTTAGGAGTTTTATGTGAGATGTGAACACATCTCACAATTAGGTCTTTAATCCATTTTGACTTTATTTTTGTGTATGGTGTAAGAAAATGGTCCAGTTTCATTCTTTTGTATCTAACTGTCCAATTTTCCCAACATAATTTATTGAAGAGACTGTCTTTTCCCCATTGTATATTCTTGCCTCTTTTGTCCTATATTAATTGACTTTCTGCATTTGTTTCTATTAGATGAACAGCTACTTTTCATAGGCTTGAAGGAATGGCCTATGTAGGAACATTCCCTGTGTAGACTGTGTGTGCTTGGCAGCTTTGGCTGGATGGCTGGAGCTCTAGTGGGCATAGGCTGGGAATCCTAGGTACTTTTGCTGAGGCTGCCTTGGTGAGATGTCTGGAGCTAACGTGGGCATGGTTTGGGAGGTCTGGGGGTGCTCTCTGCAGAGGGCAGCCTGGCAGCACAACTGAAGGTGAAGCAGGTACATGCTGAGGTGGGGTGTCCTGAGGTGCTCTTTGCAGGGGTTGCTCTGGTCAGTCATCTGGAAATGAAGTGGGTTCTGGTCTCATGTGTCCCAGGATGCTTTGTGCCTGTGTCTCCTTTGCAAGGTGCTGGAGCTGTAATGGGCAATGTGTGGGAGTGTTCTGGTGTGTGCTGTACTGGGGTTGCCTTGTTGGGACTGCTGTAGCTCCAGCAGGTATGGGTGTGATGGTCTTCCTTGGGGGGATTGCTGAGGCTGAAGTGGGCTAGCAGCTGGGGCTCCCTAAGGCAGCCAGCTGGCCAGAGTACCCTTCCCTGGAACAGGAATATTTAACTCAGGGGATCCGATTCCAAAATTTCTAGTTTATCTTCCCCCCAAATCAATTACAGTCGACCCTTGAACAGGTTTGAGCTGCATGGGTCCACTTATATGCAGATTTTTTTTTTTCAGTAAATACAATTCTGTAACTGTATTTTCTCTTCCTTATGATTTCCTTAATAAGATTTTCTTTTCTTTAGCTTACTTTATCATAAGAATACAGTATATAATACATATAGCATACAAAATATGTGTTAATATATTGTTTATGTTACTGGTAAGGCTTCCAGTTAACAGTAGGCTATTAGTGGTTGAATTTTTGGGAGGTCAAAAGTTATTCATGGATTTTTGGCTGTTGGAGGGGGGTTGGTGCCGTTTACTCCTGTATTGTTCAAGGGCCAAGCATATTATTAAGTAACTTTTATTTAAAATAATTTTAGGGGCGCCTGGGGGGCTCAGTTGGTTAGGCAGCTGCCTTTGGCTCAGGTCATGATCCCAGGGTCCTGGGACTGAGTCCAGCATCAGGCTCCCTGCTCAGTGAAGAGCCTGCTTCTCCCTCTCTCTCTTCCTGCTTCTCTGCCTACTTGTGCTCTCTCTCTATCTCTCTGTCAAATAAATAAATAAAATCTTTAAAAAAATAAATTTAAATTTAAAAGCATTGGAATATGTGCCATCCACAAAAAAAATGCTTTGTTTTCTTAGAGAGCTTTACATAGCTCATGATTTGTGAGTGATTCACTAAGGGATGTAACCTGACTGCTTATCTTTCTCTCCAACGGGACTGTAAACTCCTCAAGAATAGGAGAGTGCTTTGTTCATTGCTTCCACCCCCATTTTATTGAGATATAATTAACAAAGTTTGTGTTTTTTTCCCTTCACTTTTGTAATTGCAATTCCCTATACTTGGAATTTGTTTCCCCCTTTGCTTACTTTTATATTCATATTCTCTAAATTATTTGTTTAATCTCTACACCCAGTGTGGGGCTCAGACTCACAACCCCAAGATCAAGAGCCAAAGGCTCTTCCTACTGAGCCAGTCAGGCACCCCAACTTTTATTCATATTCTTAAAGTCTCTTCTTAGAGGTCACTTCCTCCAGGAAGCTGGTTAGGAGCTCCTCCTAACTCCTCTTGATGTGTTGTCATTGTCATTCCTCCCCACCCCCAGCACTGTTCCCTAAATTCCGTCATTGATTGAGATAAGAACTATTATATGTATTGTGGATTTCCAGGCCCAATGTATAGCAGGCAATCATTAAATATTTGATCCAACAGCGATGACTGTCATTGAATGAAGTTATAAACAAGTGCTGAGGATGTCGAAGTATCTTTGTGCTAACAGATGCGTACTAGAGGTTAGGTTGATTCTGCCTGGCTTTTGCTTTCTGTGTGTGTGATGTCAAACACTACATTTTATTGAGAAATAGTAAAAGTAATGACAAGGCTTTTATGGACAATTAACTGGGAGCTTTAAAACCTATTTGAGACTCAGCCTGATGGGTATATTAGCTTAATTGGTGTTTATTGATTTAAGATAAAGTCCAATGTAGCATTGTTTAAATTGAAGTTCTGCCTTTTTTTTTTTAATTTAAAAAAAAATAAAGAAAGAAATAGCTCCTCTGGGGGCACCTGGGCGACTCAGTCGTTAAGTGTCTGCCTTCGGCTCAGGTCATGATCTGGGGTCCTGGGATGGAGCCCCACATCAGGCACCTGCTCCGTGGGAAGCCTGCTTCTCCCTCTCCTGCTCCCCCTGCTTGTGTTCCCTCTCTCACTGTGTCTCTCTCTGTCAAATAAATAAATAAAGTCTTTAAAAAAAAAAAAAAAGAAATAGCTCCTCTGAAACAGTTGCTTCGGCTCAGTTATTTATAGAGAGTGCAACTTTTCTGGGTCCTCTTGCTCTGTAAACACGGGAAGGAGGCTGTAACGGCCTATTCTGGTGCTGTCTGTGTTCCAGGCACTTTGGATGATGTGCATTGGCTTTGAAGTAGATAGTCTTGATGCATTTCATGGAAAGGAGTCTTGTTGAAGAAGAGCCAGCTACACTGAGCAGGGTACCAAAGGGCAGTGTGATGTTATACATTTCTACAACATCCCATACTCGGGAAATGCTTCCAAGCCCTTGTTTATAGGAGTTCCATAAACAAGGGCTTGGAAATATTTCTTAACAAAACCCCATGGTATGTGTGTGTGTATATGAATATATATACCCATATATCTATATATATATATACACACACACACAAGTACTGTGTGTGTGTGTAAAATATTTTATTTTATAGCCATAAGACCTCAGCTTTCAGTTTCTTCATATTTACAGTGACCCTAAGATCTTGGCATCTGGAGATATTTCAAATATGCTTCATGTCTGAAAAATGTATTGTTTGAATTCCTTTTTATGAGACTAATTCTAAAAAAAAAGAATCTTAAAAACCAGATATCAACCTTGGGAAAATATCTACAAATCAGTTAAAAAAAAAAAGGGAAAATGGGCAAAGTATGTGAATAATTTCCAGTGCAAACACAGTAAATGCTAATGCACATGATAAAGCTCGCTTACACTTATAAGGTAATTGCAGATTAAGATAATTGCAAGTAAGATAAAATTGAATTGGGAAAGATGAAAGAGATGTAAAGGTATAAAAATTAAAGATAATTTCCAGTGTTGGCATGAATAGTGGCATGGTTTTCGAGTGCTTACTATGTTCTAGATGCTGTATTTAGTTCTTTACTGTTACCAATACACGGAGTCACTATGGAAAACATTTGTGGTAGATAGTATTGTCAACTCACATTTTACAAATGAGGAACCTGGCAGAACGAAGATGTAGAATTGTCCAAGGACCTACGGCTAGCAAGAGACAAGGCCAAAGAGTTTGATACAGTGACCGGGATCCACATTGTTTTGTGAACTGTTATTTGGTGAGAGCATGTTGCCACAAATGCCTACTTGGGTTGAATGTTGGTGTAAATATTGTGGAAATCAAAACTGATCTCATTTTGGGCTCTGAAACCTCTGCTTTGGCTCTGCAGCTGATGATCACATCTGCTTTTCTTGCTTAGGAAGCTTCCTTATATCTTTTCCCATATACTTTATCCTTTTTGTTGCCCTAAATATTCTTTTTTTTTTTTTAAAGATTTATTTATTTATTTGAGAGAGCGAGAATGAGAGCGAGTACATGAGATGGGGGAGGGTCAGAGGGAGAAGCAGGCTCCTCGCTGAGCAGGGAGCCCGATGCGGGACTCGATCCCGGGACTCCAGGATCATGACCTGAGCCAAAGGCAGTTGCTTAACCAACTGAGCCACCCAGGTGCCCCTGCCCTAAATATTCTTGCTACCACTCCATCTTACAATGTAATGTCTCGTGTCAACATACATCTGTCCAAGAATCCACTTACCTAGGTCATCATCTTTGTTAACTGTCATGTTTCAAATCAGTTTTATCTTAGGATGCCATTCTGTCTTCAGCTCAATTATACATAGGATGTGTAAGTCTAAAAAAACATGATTACTGTGCAGATACAAAACCATAAGCAATTTTGTTGCATTTAATCAGTCATTTAAATTCACTGTGAATTATCTGCTCAGGAGGCACCAAGAAATGAGAGTCTTTGAGAAGAGTATGCATCTCAGTGATAGAGGAAGAAGATGGATTCAACAAGTTTGGTGGGTGTCTTGGAAAAGTTGTCCCTGGATCTGGGATGTGAGGAAGAGTCTGGGCATTCATGTACCACAAAGAGCACTGGGTCTCCAGTATCAGATATTGGGCCTCCAATATCAGAGCAGGAGGAGACAAGGCCCCCAGTAGGCTGAAATGACCACCATCAGGAGAGATGGGATTGTCCAAAAGTCATACTTAATGATTATGCCCATAGTCAGCTCTGGCCTAGAGGATCCCATGGGGTGGATAACTCAGAAAAAGGAGTAGTCCTTGCTTGGGGTGACAGGTTTGCAATGTCTCCCTATGTAAACATCTCCATTAGATAGTTTTAACCATCAAGAGTGGTATTCTTTGACTTGCCTTGCTCCTCTGCACCCGAGCTGCTTCTTAGACAGAATATACCTTAAGTTGTGGGTCATTCCCTGCTTCTTGGCCCCCATCTTTCTGACTCAAGAAGATGTATCCTATGCCTTTTCAAGCTACGCATTCTCCCATCCCATCATGCTGGTGTATACCACCTTGCTTAGGAATATCCCTCCCGCTTACACCTGGAGAATTACTGCTCTAGATAAAGAGAAAGAGCTTAGGAAACATATGACATGATCTATTTTGCCAAATCAGGAACTTCCAAAACTTAAAACAAAACAAAACAGATTTATCTGGAGTGAGTGCGTGCTCTTCCATATCAAGCTGCTCGAGGCCTGAGAGACAGATGCATACTGGTCTGATCTCCTTCTCTTCAGCCTCCCACCAGGCGTCTGGCACTCTCATTCCTGTGAGTGCAGTTCTGTGGCATGAATGACAATGTAGCCCTGCTACTTCATTTCTAGATCTCTGAACAGTGCCGAAGAATAGTCTCATGGGCTGTGCTTACTTGAATAAGGACAAGCCTTAATTTATAATGGTTATGTTAAATTAACTTTACCATGGAGATACTTCAAGGTAAGAAGGATTTTGAGTTATTCACTAAGGCAGTTTAGTTAGCTGTAGCTCCAGAAATGCATACTCCTGTTCAACTCTGAAGTCCATTGAGACGCATTTATCTAGGGAGCGAGAAAGTAGGCATGTGCTTGAGCATTCTGGAGAAAAGCAGCCTCTGTACATTGAAAGCAACGCAACAAAAAGATTGTTTTGGGGAAGTAAGGCAAAATCTGATCGAGTAAATGTAGGGCTTTGTTAGAAAATGGAATAGTAATTAATTAGAAAGAGCCAGCAATAGTAATTAATAAATAAACTATCTGACTCAAATTCAAAATATGCGGACTTTGGCAAATTAAAGTAGTTGAAACATAGACCCCCTCCCCCAAAGCTATTATTATCGCAAAATTAAGTTCTGGGGCCCCTGGGTAGCTCAGTTGGTTAAATGCTCAACTCTTGGTTTCAGCTCAGGTCATGATCACATGGGTCATGAGATCAAGCCCCTGGTGGGCTCCACGCTCAGTGGGGATTCTGCTCGAGATTCTTTCCCTTTGCCCCTGCTCTCTCTCTCTCTAAAATAAATACATAGGGGCGCGTGGGTGGCTCAGTCGTTAAGCGTCTGCCTTCGGCTCAGGTCATGATCCCAGGGTCCTGGGATCGAGCCCCGCATCGGGCTCCCTGCTCGGCAGGAAGCCTGCTTCTCCCTCTCCCACTCCCCCTGCTTGTGTTCCCTCTCTCGCTGTGTCTCTCTCTGTCAAATAAATCAATAAAATCTTTAAAAAAAAAAAAAAAGTAAAATAAATACATAAATCTTAAAAAAAAAGAAAGAGAATGTTCTTCACTTGTAATTCTGGTTCACTTGATCATTGAAATGATCTCATTATTTTATTTATTTATTTTTTTTTAAGTAGGCTCCACACCCAGCATGGAGCCCAACACAGGGCTTGCACTCAGGACCCTGAGATTAAGACCTGAGCTGAGATCATGAGTCAGATATTTAACTGACTGAGCCACCCCATAACTCCAATCTCATGATGGTTTTAAGTTGTATCTCCAATCACTACTTGATTTGGTTTTTATGTATGTTTATTTTTTCCAGACTGTGCCCTCTTTTGAGAATTGTCTGTATCCTTTGCCCGTGTACCTAGGGAAGCCTTGTTTTTTGTTTTTTTTTTTTCTCTCTTCAGTTAATCATCTTCGTTACAATATGTTTTGGTCTGTATTTCATCATCTAACACACTATCCAGCACATTATAAGTGTTCAATAAATATTGATTTACTGAAAAAAAGAGGATGTGTTGTATATTTAGAACCTTTTCCTTTGTATTACTGATTTATTTTCTCTGGCACATGAATTAACTGATATGCTTGTCACTTTAAAATATATTCCAGTTCTATTTTCATACCAGCAGAACATTTTCTTAGGAATTTTTATTTTTCCAATTCTAAAGCTTTCCATGATTAGTAAAAATGCAGAAGAAATTTAAAATATTCTACAAGGCTGAGATCTTTCAGAAAGAAGGCAGACATGTCTGAATTGGGAATGCTCCTCTCTGCTGATAATAGCTCTCTGCTTGTCATGGGATGCAGGTTGTTATGGTGAAGGGGAGGTACTTGAAATTGGAAAGGAATGTAATATGTTAATAACAGAAAAGGTTTTAAAAATGATACATAATTTGTCAAAGTATTCTTTAAAATGGGTTTGATTCATTGAATTGCCTGTTGGCTTTATAGGGGCAAGAAAATCTCCCAAGTTATTGCAAGATGAATTAATCCTTTGTCATTTTAATGCTTTATTAGCAGTGTTAGGGACCATGATTAATGAAGGACATCTTGTAGGAACATATTGCACCCACTCCATGTTGAGCTCATGTCTAGTATCAAGGCCTCTGAAGGATTAGATTTTTTGGCGCTGAAACACTGCTGAGCCATCTTCCTGAGCCTAGACCATCATGATTACTACTAGACCATCCCCAAGGTTGGCCTTTCCTGCTTTCAGATGGTCTTCTCTACCACCTATCTTTTCTCCCACATGCACATTTTCTGATTTTACTCTTAATTCAGCCTCATGCCTCTGAATGTCTGATAAACTAGAGAAGCTGAGGTAGGAGCCCTATAAAACCTTAGTCTTCTCTCTTGCATAAGCCCTAATGACTTATACACACACTTTATTTATTTTATTTTTTAAAGGTTATTTATTTATTTATTTGAGAGAGAGAGAGAGAAAGAGAGGGAGAACACAGAAGGAGAAGCAGACTCCCCAGTGAGCAGAGAGCCCAATGCGGGACTCCATCCCATGTCCCCAGGATCATGACCTGAGCCGAAGGCAGAAGATTAACCAGTTGAGCCACCCAGGCACCCCTTGTACACATACTTTATGGATGAACCTCAACCTCACTACCTTTGCTATTGATGATCAGTTCATGTACTGACAAAGGAGTAAAGCCTGACCATGGTGGTGTTGAGTGGAAGGGAAGCTGGCAGCTTGAGATGAATTGGCATCATCTGTTCCTTCCTTCATTATTTTTTTTGCCCTTCTATTCAATACATTTTTGAGGACTGATCATATTATAGGCACAGTGCTAGAAGACTAAGTCCTCATGGAGCTTAGAGGTTAGTAAGGAGGCAGGCATAGTTATAATGAAACAATCACACAAATAAGGAAGTAATTGCACTGTTGGTGGATGGTATCATGGAAGCAGTGCAAAGCATGGAGAGCCTATAATAGGGACAATGCTTGAGTTTAGGGGAAGCTTGACTGGAGATCTCACACTTGATCTGAATGTGAAGGCTGAATCATGTTAACTAAGTAACAGGGGGAAGGAGAAGAAAGAATAAATGCACTTTTTTAGGTAAACAAGAGAAAACGGTCATTGTAGTTCAGTTTTTGTCCCAGAGATGCTGGAAAGTTTTCCCTCTTCTCTTTGGGAACTGCTTATATTCCCGGCACTGGGAGTGCTGAGGTGACCTCTCATGCTCCTTCAGGTTTCTTTGTGTTAATGTGCCATTACCGATGGCTATTGGCACCTGTCTCTTCTGTGAGATGCTGTGCCATTGGGCAAATCTGAATAGTTCTTGCGAAGTACAACCAACTTTTCAGGAACCAAGTCTTGGTTTTACTCCCCTATTCTTATCCTGGGTCTTCCTGAGACTGTGGGGCTGCCTAGATCCTTGGTCCTGGTCTACTGTGAAGCCAGTGGCTGGGAGAACATGGAGGGGTACAAGTGCAGGGCAGGACTGGGTGAAATGTTAACCGCAAGCATAGTGGTCTAGGAGGGAGATGGGTTTGACTCATACTCCCGCTATGCCAGCTTTACTAATGATTCCAAGTTTTGCCAGAAGGATTAAAAACATTCATAGATGGTGTCAACTATACTCAAATGAAAAAAAAAAAATAACAGAGGAATGTGAAATACTTAGGACAGCAGCCTCAGAACGACATGGACATAGGAAGGTTGGGTAAATACTGAACTAATGCATGCTCTCTCTCTCTCTCTCTCTCTCTCACACACACACACACACACACACACACACACACACACACACACATGGAATGAAGGGTTTACACTAAGGTAGATATACATGTAGACAAAGGCAGAGACTGATAAATGGTGGCATTGTTTGCAGATCGAATGTGGCTTGTAGTGGCTGTTGTCAGCACCAGGAGAACTGGGATAGTGTTTCGTCTTTCGTTCAGAGCAATAGTGAGCTAGCTCAGCCCATGACCTGCCTTTTCAGGATGGCTCTGCAGAACATGGAAATGCTATTTAATTCACGCTCACTTTTTGAGTGAAGATTCTGCATCTTTTTAGAGGTCTCAGGAGACTTGACAAAAGCAATACCATAGTTATCCTGAAGACTGTTTTCATGACGAAAGGAGAGTCTGAAGTGCTCTCATGCACTGCATATTTTAGAATAATGTGTTTCTTGGCGGCTTCTTAATTTTGTAATAGGCTTGGCTTCTAAGCTTTATTTCTGAACATTGTTAGAAAGATGTAGAAGAAGAGCCAAATTTAAAATAAGTTTAAATACTTTTAATTAATATTCAGAATTATAAAATGTTTTCATCGATGCATAAGATGACATTAAAAAGGGATAGTTTCGCCCCATCCTTTCTTACTTACACTTGTGCCCTTGAGTGTTATTGCTAATAATTTGTGATTGCTAATAATCACAAAGACTATGTGTGTTAGCTATTAGTATCTCTTTCTTTACAGTCATGTATATATACATACACATGTACATGTTCACACATACTCTCACACAAATATATGCATGTGTTTTTGAAGTGCATGAGATTCCATTGTATATATTATTAAGACTTTACTTTTTTTCTTCAACAACATACCATAGACATCTTTTCATGTCAGACAGATATAACTGATTCTGTTTAATGACTGCATGGTATTCTTAGTTGGAACATTTCATGGTTTATTTAATCATTTTCAAATGCATGGACATTTAGGTTGACTTCAAGGGGCTGCCTTTAATAAAATACTGCCATGAACATGGCTTGGGTATACTTGCACAAGAATTTCTTTTTTTTTTTTTTTAAAGATTTTATTTATTTATTTGACAGAGAGAGACACAGCGAGAGAGGGAACACAAGCAAGGGGAGTGGGAGAGGGAGAAGCAGGCTTCCCGTGGAGCAGGGAGCCCGATGCGGGGCTCGATCCCAGGACCCTGGGATCCTGACCTGAGCCGAAGGCAGATGCTTAATGACTGAGCCACCCAGGCGCCCCTTGTACAAGAATTTCTTTAGGATGTATTCCTACAAGTAGGTTGCTGTGTCAAAGGTTGAACACATTTAAAATGTTGATAGATACCAAGGATAGAACCATAGAGATATGGAAGTACTTCCTTGTCTCTTTTCTCTCTCCTCCACTCGCAAAAGGGATGCATCCATAATAGTGTGCCAGGGCACAAAGCTAGGGTGTCTGAGGATAGAATGCTGTATAACGGAGAGTCAGCCAGCCAGTTTTCCTGCTTGGCACTAGCGTTTGCATTTATAAATAGAGAGGGGAATATTGAATTTGTTATTACTCAAGCTGTTCTAAAATTGCTTCCCAAATATTAAAAAAGCAATTTGATTTGTTTTCCTACCAATTTCAAATCGTGTAGTCCATATGGATCTTGAGAAGATTGTCTCTGACTCTCATAGCCTTCCTATTGGTCAGCTCTGGCTCTCTTTTTCTTTACTGAATCATTTTTCTCTTGTTGGTTCTCTTGTCTTTCATAATATGTAATGACTTTGCCAACTCCCTGCTGGAGGTCCTAGGCTACCATTTGTAGTTCCACTCCTACCATGGTTAATGATTTCTTAGAAATGCCATGATGGTAAAGGTACAGACCTTTTTTTTTTTTTTTAGGATTTATTTATTTATTTTAAAGAGATAGAACAACAGAGAGTGAGGGCGCAATGGAGAAGGGCACAGGGAGAGGGAGAGAGAGTCTCAAGCAGACTCCCAGCAGAGAGCAGAGCTCCACGCAGGGTTCAATCTCATGACACTGAGATCACTACCTGAGCTGAATTAAAGAATCGGTCGCCTAAAAGACTGAGCCACCTAGTTGCCCCAATTACAGGCCTTTATTAGAGTAAAAGGAAATAAAAATTATGTCCCCCTTTTTGTAGAGTCTGTCTTGAGTTTTCTTATCTACAAAAACCCAAGTGATGTTGGTGACTTTTGTTTATTTCCTCTGCCCCTATTTTAATAGGTCTGTTAGTCTTGTTAAAACCAGAATCATGTTTCTGTTTGCATTTATGTAGCTCAAACATATAAACTGATTTTTCTTTCCTTTGTTTTTATAAAAGGAAAATGCACAGTGGGGAGCGGCAGAGGGAGAGAGAGAATCTTATGCAGGCTCCCATGCCCAGCACAGAGCCCAAAGCAGGGCCTGATCTCATAACCCTGAGATCATGACCCAAGTCAAAATTAAGAGTTGGACGCTTAACTAACTGAGCCACCCAGGTGCCCCTCTACATTTAATTTTTTGAGCAAGTACCATACTAATCTCCATAGTGGCTGTACCATTTTACATTCCAACCGACAGTGCACACTGGTTCCAGTTTCTTCACATCCTTGCCAACAACTTGTTATTTTCTGTCTTCGTGACACTAGCCATCCTCATGGGTGTGAGGTGGAGTCTAATTGTGGTTTTGATTTGCATTTCCCAAACGATTATTAATGCTGAGCATCTTTTCAACTGCTTAGTGCCATTTGCAAATCCTCTTTGGAGAAATGTCTGTTCAAGTCCTTTGCCCATTTTTAAAATTGGATTTTTATTGTCATTATTGTTGAGTTGTAGGAGTTCTTTATATATCTGGTTATTTATCCCTTGTCTTAGCCACTTTGCACTGCAATAACAAAAAATTTTTTTTTGTCATAGAAAATCTTTATTTTTCCTTAACTTTTGAAGGATAATTTCCCTGGATATGGAAATCTCGATTGCTGAGATTTTCTTTACAACACCTTAAATATTTTACTTCACTCTCTTCCTGCTTGCATAGTTTCTGAAGAGAAGTTGGATGTAATTCTTACCTTTGCTCTTCTTTTGGTAAGATTTTTTATCCTCTGGGTTCTTTCAAGATTTTTAAAAATATATTTGATTTTCTGAAGTTTGAATATGATATGCCTAAGTGTAGTTTTCTTGGCATTTATCCTGGTTGGTGTTCTCTGAGCTTCCCTGGTCTGTAGTTGGGTGTCTGACAATTACCTCAGGCCATTGGAGCCTTTCTGACTTTATTCTCTTCACACGGTCTTTCCCCTTTCTGACTTTATTCTCTTCACACGGTCTTTCCCCTGCACCTGAGCACACCAAGCACACCAAGCTCCTTTCTAATTTTAAGATCTTCATTCTTTTGTTCCCTCTTCTTGGAATGCTTCTGCCCTAACTTTGCCTACAACTTCATTTTATCCTTCAGGTCTGAGGTGAAATATAGAGGAAGAGACAAAGGTGGAAGTTGACAGGTATTGGTTCTCTAGCTGAAACTCTGGTCTACTTTCTGTTGCCTTCAGCTGACTGCCAGGAAGGCATGAGTTCTGGTAACTTCCTAGGAAAAATAATTATGGGTGTAAAGTGGAAATTTCTACAGTTTGGAAAAATGGACCTCCAGAGAGTAAATATGTAAGAGAGTGTTCTGAAAAAACTTGAAGGACAGGGATTACGTTATTTAACTGTTATGTTTATCACAGCAATGGATATTTGTCACTTGAATAATTTATAGACATTTGCCACTAATATATGTTCATTATAAGAGATACTTAGTGGTAGGTTGATTTATAAGTATTCCAGTTGCATTAAAAACAATTGCTGGTGAATAGCTTAGTTTCTAGATTGATCTACTGTGTTTCTGTATTTTTTGGACCTCTAATAATACATTCATGACATTCATTTATTTATGAAATAACTCATTCATTACTATACATTTATTGAAGACTCTACATGGTGCATGATATGGAATTATAAAGAAGAATAAGAAGAATAAGGATCACTTCTGTCCTTAAAGCTCAGAGTTTGGTGAGGGAAATAGATTTGTTAAGAAAACTTCATGTTGGGGCGCCTGGGTGGCTCAGTTGTTAAGCATCTGCCTTCGGCTCAGGTCAGGATCCCAGGGTCCTGGGATCGAGCCCCGCGTCGGGCTCCCTTCTCAGCGGGAAGCCTGCTTCTCCCTCTCCCACTCCCCCTGCTTCTGTTCCCTCTCTCGCTGTGTCTCTCTCTGTCAAATAAATAAATAAAATCTTAAAAAAAAAAAAAGAAAGAAAACTTCATGTTGTGGTATCCAACACAAGAACCAGGAAAGAATGTTCATCAGGCTCCACTCTAGAGACAGTCTGAATGAACTGTGAAGAGAGAAGTAGTCCTGGTTAGAGTGAGTGGTGTGAAGCAGGGCAGGAGGATATAGAGATATGGGGAGAAGAGGAATGGCAAAATTAAGTGAGAGAGTCGGGGAGGGCCAGCCAGAGGGCCATGAGGCCCTTGAATGCCACACTGTTTGATTTGAAATTTGTCATGGCCAGATACGCAGTGACCGTGGGAGTGACCCAACCCAACCATTGTTCAGACCAACCCAACCATTGTTCAGAGACATACTTCTGGAATCAGTGAGGACAAGGACCTGCATCAGTTGTTAGCCGGTTGGCTGAATTAATCACCTTATTTACCTTCCCAGGTGGTGAATGTATAAAATCCTTTGTTGCCACCTAAAAAATAATATAGCTGCTCCCTTTTATGGGAAAGACAGCTGAACGACAATAAAATAGTCAAAACAAAAATTCATGAGAATAATTCCTTTCTGAAAAAAACCAGCCACATCAGTTGAAATGAGTTATGTCCGTCATGTTATTTTTCTGTATATCATTAAAGGTTTTTTTCTTTTCCATTTAAACATTCTACCAAAGTTTTTCAGATCTCTGCCTTAGAACATTGAATGACTGTCTGTGTCCTATACAGATTTTAAATTCACCAAGATTTGGGCCTTGTTTTTGGCAGAAGAGAAATAAAGCTAGCACTTAGGTGTTTACAACATAATGTGTCTGTCAAGAATAAAAACGCTGAAGCACACAGACTTCTGCAAAGGCCTTTTATGTTCTGTCACTCACTGCTTGCATTTCTACATTCAGGACATTTATGAACAAACTCGGGAGATTCACAGTCACCCCCGAAGAGTCAGTGCATACATTTACAGGTCTAAATGAAAAGAGAACTTTATGAGTGAAAATTGCCTTCCCCTAAGAAGGAAGGGTTGTATGGCTGTTTTGTCAGGGGCATTTTACTTCTTTTTCTCCATCACTGGATCTAAGCAGAAGCAAGGGGGAGACAGCCTTTCAGTGCTTGGAAGCAATGTCAGTCCTTCTGAGAGCATGGGAAACATCAGGATTGGTTTGGTTTTTATAAAAGGTCACTCTCATCAAGTGATTTAGAGCATATTTTGAAGAAACATGTTATTTCCGTGAAAGAGGGTTTCCCAACTGAGTGGTTGGAAAATCTTTGACAAGTCATCCTCATAGGCAAGCACAACGAGATCAAAGAGAAATGCTTGTTTCCTTTCTACCTTCTCTAGGATTATTTTTGATTGGGGGAAATGCTAATCTCATCTAAAAAAGGACTCATACTGATGTCCCAGTGTGACCATATGTCTATTTATGATCCTAAGGGTTTTTTTTTTTCCTTTTTTGATTTTTCTTTGTTTGTTCAATAAATATTGTTTTTTTGTTTGTTTGTTTGTTTGTGTTTGTTTTTGGGCTTCATGATCCAGCTGACCATTTGGACAGCCTTTGTCAATCCAGTGAGGTTTAACACTGGCTAATGGACCACAAAAGAGAAGGTTTATTAGGATTGGCAGCTGTTATGTCCTGTACCCACTTGGAAATGTCTCAGAGTCCAGGCTTCTTTTTAGGCTGCCCAACCAAGGCCCAGCCTCTGCCTGGGAAGTCTTATGGTGGCACATGTCCGGACAAAAAAGTCCCCTCCTGCTTCTGGGATATGAGACCCTGAGCTTTTCTTTGTCTTCTCAGGGGCAGACAAAGTTTCTCTATTAAGGCACAATTTAAAGAGAAATTATAGTTTCTCTAGAAGGACTGTATGTCATGATCACTGACCAGTAGATATTTAAAGAAAATCATGGTCAAAACACTCAGCATTACAAGGTCAACCCTCAGTATTACAAGGGACTTTAAAGGTCACTTGGTGTTGAATCTTTTCTACAGCATTCTGAGAGTTCCCACTTTAATCCTTTCTGTAGTGGGGAGCTTCCTGGTTCCCTGGGCTGTGACTGCACTTGTCATGACATTTAGACATTGCTTTCCTTATTTCTGTCTAAAATCTCTTCTTTTAACCTTCAACCTGTTTGTTCCAGTCATACACTTTGGAGCCAAGGTTAGCATCTGATTGTTTAGACCAGAGCTTCTCAAACTTGAGCTTGCTTGAGAAATTGTTGTCGTATAGCTTCCTGGGGCCCACCCCCAGACATTCTGACTCAGTAGACCTGAGGCTCTGCCAGCATATTTGCATTTCTAATAAGCTCCCCAGTGCTGTGCATTACCAGATTACCACTGAGCATCTAATTTAGACTACCCAAGATCTTTCCCCCTTCCTTTGGGAACTGCACCTGCCTTTTCCTTTGGGGACTGACTTGTTTCTTACTGCAGGCGGACTGCCAGCCAATCCTCTCCACCACCTACCAGCCAACAGGTGGGCGTGTGACACAAGGGGAGGGTGACTTTGGAGAATTTGAAACAAGGGGAGAAAAAAGGAGGAGCTCCATTCATTGTCCCTTTGACCACAACTACTACCTAGGTCCGTGGGCCTGCCCTACTGGGGTGGCTTCTTAGTCTAATACTCAAATTTTCCATTTATTCTTTGAACTACCTCCTATCCTTTGAATAAGTGATGGTTTTTCTTCTGGTTCCGCTTCAGCTTTTTCTCCTTTCTCCTCCTTTTCTTCCTCTTCTTTTTTATGCTAACGTGGTAGTTTCTACTTCTTGCCACCAAAAACCTGAACAGAGATGACACTACAAAGTATACACCTGCTCTCTTGACCGTAGCACACACTTCCACATAAAGGCAATGTTGACTCATTCGTCAGATCCAGTGCCCTACTTCTTTCATTGGTTCTTTGTAGAGCACGCTTTTTGTTTCCACACTCTCATGTTTTCTTTTGGACCATCTAATAGTTATCTCCATCCTTTTTCAAGTGTGTTAGACTGAAGTCAGGCCAATGCTTTGCCAGTTCAATAGGGCATGATCCAGACGACAGAGAAGAAGGAGAGGTTTAATGCCTCTACTGTGGGCACTGTACTCTGATTCTCTCATTGGATGAGAACGGAAAAATGGACAGTTAGGTAGTAGTTTATTTGATCAGTGTCAACATTGAACAGAGCTCATCCAATTTCCAAAGTGGATCTTTTGTCCTGGATGTTTAAGTTTGGATGTGATTTCCCCTCTCCCCTTAGTGCTATGTAGATAAGATAGAATACTAGAAATCTCGCACTTCTGCTGACAGGCAAGCAGGGAAATTGGCCTGAGGTGGCAGAGAAAGCAAGGGGTTTTTGGCTAGCAGGTACTCAGGGCTGGCCTGTGTAAAGGAGAAGGGAGGGTAGAATATTAAGGACTCAGAGCCACCATTGTGTGCTGAGAGAGTGTGTTAGCAGTCTGGAAAATGGTAGAATGTAAACTTCTCCTGGGATTTTCCTTAAACACAGACAAGACATTTATTTACAGGCTCTTAGACCTTCTTCATTTGGGGAGAGTCAGAGAAGTCTGAGAAGAAGGCAGGGATGCTCAGGAACATTAGGAATTTAAAAACATTATTATTGATATTCCATGTAAATACTCAGAAGTTTAACACATCTACTTGATATGCATATTCATAACTAGTCATTTCTTGGGCAGGAACTTCTCTGGCAATAACAAACGGTCCTCTTTGTTCTCCATAGTGATTTTGAATTTAAAGCAGAATGACACAAGCATTTGTTCATTTCTAAAAAACAGTGGTAGGGATGAGAGGAATGATCGGGTTTTGGATCTTTCCTTGACTTCACTTAAAATTATAGCTATGTGTTTGGGAGTTAGGGTCAGGCTACTTCTCCCTAGAAGAGTGGGGTTGGACGGAGGGTGATGCTTTCACAACAAAGGCCTCCTCCGGTGCATAGAGGTCTGCCATTAGGATGGCCCTTCAGAGTTGTCCCATATTAATGCCATGGGGTTGAGCCTTTGGAACCCCTTATCAACTGGTCACTGGATGTGGCCTGCCCTCGGCAGGGTGTATGGCCTTGGGTAAGGTGGCCCCTCTGTCTGACTTCACTTCTCATGGAGGGCTTCAGCTGAGAGCTGTTGGGTGGCCACGCTCCACTCTCCTTTGCTCCCCTCTCTGGATTGTTCTGAGACACAGTTCACCCGTATGCTGCCTGTGTTGCAAAGGTGTGGCCAGCTTAGCAGCACACCCCCTTGTACATACTTTCTGCCTTCTCTACTTCATTTCTCTTTTCCCTGGGAGTGACCTCACACTAAAATGCTAGAATGGCTGCTTTGCCTTAGCTTCTGGTTTCTAGGGAATCCAGGTTAAAACCAAATGACCTTATTGAGATCTCTGGACTTACAGAACTGACATTATAAGGGGGCCCTAAGGATCACCTAGTCTAATCCAACTTTACAGGTCAGGAGACAGAGCCTCAGAATGGTTCCATGAATTGAGTGCATCCCAGACCTAGAACCTAGGCTTCCTGACTCCTGGGCCCATGCTCTTCCCACCTGTCACATCTTTTTTTTTTTTTTTAAAGATTTTATTCATTTATTTGACAGAGAGCGATGGAACACAAGCAGGGGGAGTGGGAGAGGGAGAAGCAGGCCTCCTGGAGCAGGGAGCCCGATGCGGGGCTCGATCCCAGGACCCTGGGATCATGACCTGAGCCGAAAGCAGACGCCTAACGACTGAGCCACCCAGGCACCCCTCACCTGTCACGTCTTACCTATTCTAACCCACTTGGAAAGCAGCATTACCCCTCGGAAATGGCCCTGTGAGGGGATCATACCTTGGACATGCGGTAGCTGGGGCCCAGCCTGGCTACAAATGTGCTTGATCTTTTAGTGGCATCTTGTATAAATTCCACCCCCCTCCTCGCCCCACCAGCCCTGGAATTTTCAATAATAGACAGTCTCTAGACTGTTAAAGCTGGTCAGAATCAAAGAGAACATCAAGCCCTGTGGTTTCCAACCTATCTACCCTTAAGGATCCCTTCTGCTACTCCCCTTCTTCATCTCTGTTCCAAAACGTCCTTTTACAAAGATTTCTTCTGAACTGCTTTATAAGACATAAATAATTTCCATTTCTTTAATTGACTGAAAACAAAACTTCCATTGGAGTTGTTGACGTGAGCTTACTGTCTTACATGTTGCTTCTACTTGATGAAGCCAGCTTTATGGAATCCTTCTGGGAACCCCAGTGAGCAAGCCACTAATCTGATCTGCCCCCCATTCCTGCCCTCCACTGACTGCCCCAGTGGGGGCCTAGCAGATATCAGAGCCTGGACGAGAATCTCCTGACTAGGCTCTTCCCAAGTTCACAACATTCCTCCTCAAGGGACTTCTTATCTCTCATTAGTTATTGTCAAGGTCCCTCCTGCTGGTTATTACCATCACTACCCAAATGGTTTTGCCTGAGGTTCCCTGTGCCTCTCTGTTCTATGGTGATTCCTTGGGCATCCATGCTTGAGCTGCCATCCTTCCTCCAGGAGGCTCATCCAGGAGAACACGATGTGGGGTCTTGTCAGTTAAACTCCATTTGGTATTTCTGTTTCCAGAAGCAGTTATTGGTGAACTAGCCCTTCCAGACTGCTCAGCACCGAACTGCGTGAAAGACCAGGAGGGAAGGGACACCCTTCAGTGGCCCCCTGCCTGTCCATTTCAGGTGTGTCTGTAATTGGATTTCCTTGAGAAGAGAAGCCTTAAAGCTCAGGGGGAGAGGAGCCTGAGGAATGATTTTATGGGAGACATTTTGCTAGGAATGAATGCGTTTATTTAGCTGTTAGGACTAGTTAATTCAACAGATGGATTTTTTTTTTTTTTACTAGTTTCCTATTATTAGACTAGGAATCAAGAGAATTAGGTTCTAGTCCTTCCTTCTGCCACTCATTTGCAATGCCCTTCTTGAAAATGTCTCAACTTCTTTCTGTAGGGCTCTGTGTCTTACTTTGTAAACAGATAATAATACCCATTTTAGCTTTCTGGCAGTCCCTCTCTCTTGATTCTCCATGGGTAACTGCATGACAGCCTCCTAACTGGCTGCCCCATCACTTTACAAAAAGACCATTCTCCACAGTGAAGTCAGAGTAATCTTTAAAAATGTCAGTTAGACTGTATTGCTCATAAAGCTTAAATCCCTCCACTAGCTTCCATGAGATTTATCGTAAAGTATGAATGTTTTGTTCTGACCCTCTGCTCATCCCAGTCCTCACCTCCACCCATGCTCTGCTGGAGCACCATGTTCTGTCTGTTCTTTGCAACATACCTACTTATGTACCTGCCTCAGGACCTTTGCATTAATGTTTGCTCTGCCTGGAATGCTTCTCTACTCCAGGCTGCCTCCTTCTTGACATTCAGGTCTCAGCTCAAAGTATTTCCCCTTCATACCTACCCATAACCTTTCTTTCTTCTGTTAATCTTTATCACTACCTGAGATTATCTAACTTAAATAAATTAATAAATAATCCATACAGGTAGGTTTTCTCCCATAAAACACAGCCATCAGGCAGGGCCCATGTCAGTTTGTTCACTACTGAATCTGTTTCAACCACTCTCACAAAGTAGACATTCATAACATGTTGGATGCTTTTGTTCATATCATGATGTTTATTGAGCTTCTACTATGTTCTGCTCTAGCCATGAGGATTAGCACAAAGCCAATTAGATAAAGCCTCTGCCCTCATGGAACTTCTATCCTATGGGTCTGGTCTGGGGGAGGAATCAGCAGGTAGCATAAGGTAAGATGTAGTAAGGAGGTCTGTAGTGTCAAGGGCATGATGGAGGTTGGGGGAATTCTCATTCACCTTTGATGAGAGACTTGAAGAGGAAGAGGGTAAACCTTGAAGGTGGGGGTGGGGGTGAAAGAATGTTCTGGTCAAAGGCCTTGAGGTGGGGTGTGTACTTGGTGTGTTGGAGGAATAGCAGAGAGAGGCTGGTGGAGCTCTTTCAAGGGGAACGAGAGGTGGGGGATCAATTGAGAGCAGGTGGGCTCTGCTGGGCAATGCAGGGGTTGGGCTTCACTCTGAGGGAGAAGGAGCCCTTTGCAGAATTTGGATCACTAGTGACATATGATCTGTCTTACTTTCTAAACGAGTCACTCCAGCCCTTGTGTCGTAGATAGACTTAGTAAGGAGTGAAAATAGGGAGATACTTAGGAGACCAAGGGAGGGTTGTTCTGAGTCTAGGTATATTTCCAGGTGAGGCAGACAGAATTTGTTGATAACTGCAAAGTGGGGTGGCAGAGAAAAGAGTCAAAGTTGAATCTCAGGTTTTGGCATGGGAAATTAGAAGACCAGAGTTGCTCTTCACTGAGAAGGAGAAAGTCTGTGGGTAGAGCTGATATGAGGGAAAAATCAGACTGCATTTTTGGGGAAAGAAGACGTAATCTTAAGGTAGTGTTGTCACCAAGATGGTCAGTTCTAGACCTTCAGGAGGCCATTGACAATTCGTCTAGTTTTTCTACCCTAACATCCTCTGCCTTCATTTAAAAACTATTCTTAATTTTAAAATTTCTTTAAAATTTATTTGTGTGCATGAACACGTGCATGCCCATTTGTGTGTGTGTGTGTGTGTGTGTGTGTGTGTGTGTGTGCGTTATGGGACATATATAAATGGCTGGAGGGCATGAGCAATTTGTGCCAATAATTGATAGGAGAAGCCTAGTTTGGGCATGTTGCTACCTGGGATGGTCCCCCTTCTCTGCTTTCCATCTCATTTTGGACAGTAGAAAACCAAAGCCCAGAGAGCTACAGTGGTTTGTTGGAAGCCAAACAGCTAATGAGCAGTGGAAACAGCTCTGGAACTAAGGTCTCTGCTCTCTCTGACCTTTGCCCCTTCCCCAGTATCACACTAATTCTGTACCATTACATCTTATTACAACTGGCATGTCTTGGATAGCAAGGTTAGAACTAGGTCGAGTAAAATACACACGTTGTTAAAGACAATTGTGTCCTCAGAAATGCTTGAAATCTCCCAAAAGCCAGAGAGGAGAGGAGAGAAGGCAGTGTGAATGTTTATAGTCACAAGATGCAGAGCACTAAGCATTTGCCTATAACTCACCAAAAAACTTGAGTATTTATTTCCTCTTCTTTATGCTTGTAAAGCATCAGGAAGAGACAAGCTGTTCCGTTCAGAAAGCACAGAAAAAATGCTTCCGTGATCTGAGGCTGCCTGTAGCATATGGGATAAGTTCCTTGGATTGAAGATGCAAACATTCAACAGACCATCCCTCCTCCCAGAGTCCCTGCCTGTGACAGCGGGCTCTGCTGAAGGACTGGCAGACTGCGTGCCTTGTCGGGAGGGAGTGCTGAGTCTGGACTCCCCTGCCCGCCCCCCCAACAGAGGGGTTTTTGCTTTGCAAAGCTGCGAAAGGTCAATAGAAAAATTGGCATGCTCAGCACTGTCCCTGGATGTTTCTTAAGGTTGGAAAGTGAATGGTATAAATGTCCAATTAGAGAAGAAAGACACTTGCACATTTAATCTTGGAGGGGGCTGGGAATCACCCGGTCTCATTATCGCTTCTGCTACCTACAGTCTTCCCTGACACTTCTCCTCTTACTTTCCAACAGCCATGCCAGTCAAGTGCACTTGAGCAGCTGAGCCATGGTTTGCTGCAGCTTGTCATTGATATAGAGGTGACAGGAGGACCAAAGCCCTGGTTCAGGTTTCTTTTGTACTCCGTGGGAAAAAGCCATCAATTCAGAGCCGGTCAAGGATCACGATGAGACTTTGGCTCTGCTAGATTCCTCTGTAGGAAACTCCCTCCGTAAAAGACAGACTGAAGTATTCCTATAGGTTCCTATAGAAATCTTCTGGGGAGGCATGGTTTTTTCATGCAGATGAGCCACCCCTGTTTTGATGCATTTCATCTTCTGAGCTTTTCCTGTAGTGTGTGGGAACTTGATTGAGTACTATTCTTGATATGTTAAAAGCAAATACATGAATCCTAACAATTCTTCATTAATTCCCAGGCTTCTAGGGGTAAAACACTGGGGAAGAGAATATTAAAAAAGAAAAAAAAATTCCAAAAAGCCCCAAGCACAGAAGTCTGTAGGACATTTTGTTGTTGTTGGGGAAGCGGGGTGGAACTTGGCTAATCAGCAACTATCCCATGGATTTTTTTTTTTTTTTTTTTTTTTTTAAAGATTTTTTTTTTTTATTTGACAGAGAAAGACACAGCGAGAGAGGGAACACAAACGGGGAGTGGGAGAGGGAGAAGCAGACTCCCCGCCGAGCAGGGAGCCCGACGCGGGACTCGATCCCGGGACTCCAGGATCATGACCTGAGCCGAAGGCAGTCGCTCAACCAACTGAGCCACCCAGGCGCCCAATCCCATGGATTTGAGAGAAAAAATATCAGTCTTTTTCTCACAGGGCATCAGGGACCACATGGCAGAATAAAATATGGACAAGTAATAATGCTGAGTTTACAGGTGGTTAAAGGCTTTCCTGCCCACATAGTGGAAATCATCCTTTGTATTCCAAAAACTTTCCTGCTAATTCACAGGGAAGAAGATGCCAGCAGGCTGGGTTGAAGAAATGCAGAATGTACCAGAATGGCTAACTTCAGGTGTGGACAGTGGTGTTTTCAATTCAGACCTCGGGCAATGCTCTCCTGTAGGGGGTAGCTTCCAGTGCGGTGGCAGGCCTTGGCGCCTTAGTTTTTCACTCTGCTTCCGGTAAAATAGCATTAAAAACAGAACCAGAAACCTGTTTCGAGGGTAATAGTACAACACCATGCGAGTGAAGGGAAATCCTTCTGCTGACAATGGAAGCCCTGGTGTCCTGGGCGCTGGCGGGAGGCGCACACAGAACAGTCCTGTGCACTGCCCCCGGAAACGCGCAGGATGCTCGGCGGCCACACCACAGGCACCGTGGCCTGACATCCTCACGACATCCAGCAAGAACATGAACATCTGGTTCCCCCACATGTCATGTACCAGAGAGAGGACAGACCGTGCAGGAACTGGAAGGAGGCAGATGGTGGCTGGGTCTGTCATGGCCAGGACTGAGCTCTCCTCATGAGCAAAGTGTCTACTTTGTGATGGAGGCGACTGTGCTCCCAGGGACTGAGTTTCCACCTCAGAAAAGGAGGTTTGAGACTGGTGATACCACTGGAATCAAGTCCACCATGCAAGAAGTATTTCTGCTCAGGCTCCTCAGGACACATAGTGTCCATCCATCCAGGGCTTTCCACAAGGATATTCTATCTGAACTTCTTGAAGTCTCCTTCTGTACTTCTAGGCTCCTTTTATGCGGCAGAGAGGATCTTAAGCCGCTCTCTAACTAAGCCAGGAACAAGTGGTTTCTTTTCTAAAGCTTTAAATGCTGCCCCAAAGCCATTTAACAATTATCTTGTTAATTGGGAGACTATAGATTTTGTTAATTGGGCTTCGGTATTTCTCAGTGCCCTTCCCAATTAACCCAGTTTCATTTTGAGACAGGGAAATTCCCCAGTGGGAAGGGGGTAACCCCTTCTAGTGCGGGCTTCTCACAGTGGAGAGATTTTTTTTTTTCTCCCTGTTTTCCTAACACACAAAACAAAGCAAGCAAACCTTACAATTGGCCATGGTAAACGAAGCCCACGAAAAGGAGCAGGAGCAGAAGTGAAGCTCCTGGTTCACTGCAGGGGCCAGTGGCCAAGCTGACAAGGACACTTGTCGCACAGTGAGGGGCCCCTGCTAGAGCAGTTCTTCCGGAGTTGAATTCCCAGCGCCTCTGAGAAGGGAGCAGGATAAAGAGGGAAGAAGAGGAAGAGACAAATGAGGCCAAAACCCAAGGAGGGGAAGAACAACTGAGTGTTCTCAATTATGAAAAAGTCCCGAGGTGGATTTATAGATCTATATTCCTTTTCTTTTCTTCTTTTTTTTTTGCTAGCAATTTCTCTGTACAATTTTCATTTCTTTCCTCCTCCTTCAGCTTCTCCTCACATGTATTATTTTTTAAAAAATATTTTCTAGTTTTTTCAAAAAGATATTTTTTAAAATAATTTTTAAAACAAATATAATGGAAATGCATTTCCATTTCTCCTATTTGATTCATGTCCTCACTCTGAATGGTCCTCTCTACCTTTTATGTTCTTTCCCATTTCTTTTACTCTACTGTCCTTTTCTTCCCACCATCTCTAATCTCTGTTGGATATATATGAGATATGGGAAAAGGATTTCCAAAGCCACAGGCTCTCCAACAATTGAGAGATAGTATCTTTCTACAACAGTTTTGGTCTTAGAGGCAAAACTTAGTTTTGTCTTAGGGGCAAAACTTCTCTGTTTCTTTCTTAATAGATATGAGTTCACTCATTAAACAGTCACAGAGCACCTGGTGGGCTCTGGTCACTGTTGAAAATGCTGGGAATACACAGATGAATACGATAGTAAGAGCAGCTAACTCTAGGGGTGCCTGGGTGGCTCAGTCAGTTAAGCATCTGCCTTTGGCTCAGGTCATGATTCCAGGGTCCTGGGATCGAGACCCAGCATCGGGCTCCCTGTTCTGCAGGAAGCCTCTTCCTCCCTCTGTCTGCTGCTCCCCTGTTTATACTCTCTTTCTGTCAAATAAATAAATAAAATCTTAAAGAAAAAAGCAACTAGCTCTTGCTGTGCATATACTCTATTTCAGGCACAATGCTTAGCAGTTCTTTTTTTCCCCCTCTGTTCATCCTCACAGCCAGTCTTATAAGGAAAGTCAATTTCTCCCATTTTCTGGCCATTGCCTTTTAAGTGTTGGGACTGCAATGGGAACCCAACATTTGGGCTACAAAGCCCCTTTAACACTTTGCTTGAGTGCCTTCCTTAGTCCTTGCCATAGAGTAGCCTGTGTTCTAGTGGAGGTGAATGATGTGTAAAGTGAGGACTATTGCAATAAAATGTGTGGGATGCTGTGTGGTACCATCATGTACAGGTGGGCAGGTTGCACACTGTGCAACTCCAGGAAGTGTCATTCAATTCACATATCCCTTAGAAATGTGCAGTGCTCTATCAGGAGTCATACAAATAATTTGATTGGGGAAAATTTAATAAGAATTTTAAGCTAGTAATGAGGATTAACTACTAAAGGCAAATAAAGAGAATTTTAAAGACTACAGAATTACAGATATAGGACTCTAGTGTCCTGATTCCTTTCTGAAATCAGAAAGGGCTTATGGCATGAAAAACTGTGTTTAGCAATTATAAAGAATATTTCATTAACATCTCAAGTGCAGATTAAGACCTTAACATTGCATATACAAATTAAGAGGTGTGAACAGGAAATGGACTGTCTGAGAGATTTTATTTCCCACAAACAAACTAACATCAGTGTGCCCATGTGTGCCACACCTCCAGGCCAGAACTTCCCTCTAGTCACAGCCATTATCCAAACAACTACGGTAGGTGAAAGGACACAGGGACCCATCTCATTTAAAATTAGCCTGATGGTACCCCCAAGCATTGTCACATAGCTTGTATTGCAATTGTCATTTGCCCTTCACATTATAGGGAACCAGGTGGCTTATTTAAGAACCAGTCGACTCCATTTGTGGTTATGTTATAACTGCATTATTCTAAAACTGGTTTTTGCAAGATGGTGACTTCTAAACTTTATTCTGTCTTAGAATAAACGCAGTTTCTCCAGGGTAATGGTATGACTGCATCATCCTCATAGGAACAGGATATGGCAAACATATACCAGGAACAGGTGGATTGGATTGCTCGGGTAGATTTCAAGACCTGAGTCATTCTAATTCTTAAGCAAATTTGGTGCATGCTGTGTGCACTTGTGTAAATGGTAATTTTGTCCTCTGGGTTCTGCTCACTTATTTCTGTATATATGCAGAGGTATCATGGGACTACTGAGGCACCCAGCCTTGAGGCTGGGAAGAACCCCAAGTGGCCAATCTGAAAAAAAACAGGAACCCTTGCTCTTCCTGCTTGTCTTGTCTTGGTCATTCAAGAGGATATCCTGTAACAGCATCTTTGCTGCCTTCCTTCATCCCATAGGAAACAGGGTTAGCGTATACCCTTGGTTACTTGGCTGGTTGCTCATTAGTTACTTATGATGGGAAGAGTATACAAGGCATTGAGTCAAGGCATGGGAGGCAGATCCCATCCCTGTCTTTTTCCTCTTTCACTGGGTGTCCATGTCATATGAGAACTGATGGATTGCAGAAGGCTGGAGCTGTGTTTGTTTTGTTTATCTCCAAAGACAAAGCAATGTACTCTGGTGTTTGTGTTTGTGAAATTAGAAACCATGGCTGAAATCAACAGGAGGAGGTAAGAATTAAGAGTACGTGCCCATGCCTTTGTATACATTAGTTTTCTAGGTCAGCAATACATCTGTTCATTAAAAAATAATAATAAATGTGATTTTATGTAGAAACTCTGAGAATGGTCTTTTTTTTTTTTTTTTAGTAAAAGGGCAAAAGATGTATTTGATCTGAAAAGAAACCAGAGTATAGTCTTATTTTTTTCAGCCTGGTGATGAGATGCCAATTTTTAAAGGCCTTGAGGGGATTACGCAGCTAACTCATGCAGCCAAAAAAGGAGCAAACTCTTCTGCATGTTGAATGTGTAGGTGAGTTTTCACTTGTGTAAATACTGCCCTAGTGGGAAAGGAAAGGATTTCTGGTGTGCATCTGATAATGAATGCAAAGTCACTCACAGAATAGGCTCTGGACCCACAAAAGGGTTTGTGGAATATCGTGGTAGTCTCCAGCATGAGTACATTGCCAAACTCAGATTTGTTTGGATGCTTCTGCCTACTCTTTTTCCTTTTATAATAATAATTTGCACATATTTAAACTACATAATCTAATATATTATGTGTAATACACACACACACACACATCAAGATATTATATGTTTATGTGACTGAAATGAAGGTGGAGGGACCCCTGATCTCATCAGGGAGCCTCTGAAGACCAGGTAACTCCCACTCAGAGCAGGGCCTGGGTTTTGTAGGCTGAGCAGAACAGATGGATGCAAGTCTTTGTGATTTAGTGGTTTTTTTTTTAAATAAAGATTTTATTTATTTATTTGAGAGAGAGAGAGAGAGGGAGGGAGAGCGAGCAGGTGGAGGGGCAGACGGAGAAGAGGAGAAACAGATCCACTGCTGAGCAGATCCATCCCAAGACTCTTGGATCATGACCTGAGCCTAAGGCAGACACTTAACCCACTGAGCCACCCAGGCACCCCTAGTTTTCTTTTGTTTTGTTTTTAATTGAAGTAGATTTGACATACAGTATTATGTTGGTTTCAGGTATATATCCAAGTAATTCAAATTTATATACATTACAGAATGCTCACCATGATGGGCATACTTAATATCTATCACCATACAAAGTTATTACAGTTTTATTGACTCTATTACTGAGGCTGTACCATTCATCCCTGTGATTTATTTTATAACTGGAAATTGGTTCCTCTTAATCCCCTTCCCCTGTTTTACCCATCTCTTCGATCACCATCCCGTCTGGCAACCACCAGTTTATTCTCTGTATTTATGAGTCTGTTTCTGTGTCGCTGTTGTTATTTGTTTATTTGCTCTGCTTTTTAGATATAAGTGAAATCATATGGTATTAGTCTTTCTCTGTATGACTTACTTCACTTAGCACAGTACCCTGTAGGCCCACCCATGTCGTCACAACTGGCAAGGTTCACTCTTGTGGTTGAGTAATTCCATTGTGTATACAGGCCATATCTTCTTTATCCGTTCATTTATGAATAGATAAACTTGGGTTGTTTCCAATCCTGACTGCTATAAATCACGCTGCAATACACATGGGGGGTTGCCTATATCTTTTTGAACTAGACTTTTCATTTTCTTTAATATCCAGAAGTGGAATTACTGGATCATATGGTATTTCTATCTTTAATTGTTTCAGGAACCTCCATACTGTTTTCCACAGTGGCTGCACCAATTTACATTCCCACCAGCAGCGCACAAGGAGTCCTTTTCCCCCACATCCTCACCAACACTTGTTGTTTCCTGTCTTTTTGATTTTAGCTATTCTGACAGGTGTGAGGTGATACCTTATTGTGGTTTTGATTTGTATTTCCCTGATGATGACTGATGTTGAGCACCTTTTCATGTGTCTGTTGGCCATCTGGATGTCCTTTTCCAAGGACAATGTCTACTCAGGTCCCCAGCCCATTTTTAAAATGGATTATTTGAGTTTTTTGGGGGTGTTGAGTTGTATAAGTTCTTTCTATATTTTGGATACTAACCCCTTATTGGATATGTCATTTGGAGACATCTTTTCCCTTTTAGTAGGTTGCCTTTTTTTTTTTTTTTTTTTTTGCAGTTGATGGTTTCCCTTGCTGTGTAAAAGCTTTTTAGTTTTATGTAGCCCCAATTGCTTAATTTTGCTTTTGTTTCTCTTGTCTGGGCAGACCAATCCAGAAAAATGTTGCTAAAACCACCATCCCACACTTTACCACCTATTTTTTCTTTCAGTTTTATTATTTCATTTCTTACATTTAGGTCTTACCTTTGTGCATGGCATAACAAATTGGTCCAATTTCATCTTTTGCACGTAGCTGTCTAGTTTTCCCAGCACCATTTATTGAAGAGACTCTCTTTTCCCCATTGCATATTCTTGTTTCCTTTGTCATAGATTAACTGACCATGTAATCATGGGTTTATTTCTGGGCTCTCTATTCTGTTCCATCAATCTATGTATCTATTTTGTGCTGTATTGTCTTGATTACTAGAGCTTGATAGTACAGTTTGAAATTAGAGCTTGTGATACCTCCAGCCTTGTTCTTTCTCAAGATTCCTTTGGGTTCCATAGAAATTTTAGTATTATGTGTTCTAGTTCCGTGAAAAATACCATTGGTATTTTGATAGGAATTACATTGAATCTTGCTTTAGGTAATACATTGCTTTGGGTTGTATGGACATTTGAACAATAGTAATTCTTTCTATACATGAGCATGGTATATCTTTTTACTTATTTGTGTCATCTTCAATTTCTTTCATCTATGTTTTACAGTCTTCAGAGTCTAGGTCCTTCACCTCCTTGGTTAAATTTATTCCTAGGTATTTTATTCTTTTTGATGCTGCTGTAAACAGGATTGCTTTCTTAATTTCTCTTTCTGCTACTAGTGTTTAGTGTATAGAAACAACAGATATCTGTGTATTAATTCTGTATCCTGTAAAATTCTTTTACAAAGACAATATCCATCATCACCAAAAGTCGTCTCATACCCCATTGTGATTTCTCCTTCCAACCTCTCACCCCACAAGGCTGTCACTGATCTATTTTCTGTCACTATATATTTGCATTTTTGAGACTTGTATGTAGATGGAATCTTACAGTATGAACTCTCTTTGTCTTCTTTCATCAGCATCATTATTTTGAAATTTATTTATGTTGCTGTGTGTATTAATAATAGTTCACACCTTTTTATAGCAGAGTGGCATTCCATTGTTGTTTGTCCATTCACCTTTTAATGAATTTTGGGTTGTTTCAGGTTTTGGTTGGTGTTTTATAATAAGTTTTAAAGTGAGGTGGTGAAAGTCCTTCTGTCTATTGGAAGTCCTTTGCATTTCCATGTGAATTTTAGAATCATCTAGCCAATATCAACAAAAAAAGCCTTCTGGTATTTTGATTGGGATTGTGTGGAATCTGTAAATTAATTTGAACAAAATTGACATCTTAATATTATGAAGTCATTTGATTCATGGACATGTTATATTTCTCCATTTATTGAGGTCTCCTTCAATTTCCCTTAGCAATGTTTTGTAGTTTTCAACGTATAGGTCTTGCACATACTTTGTCAGATTATATCCTAAGAATATTATAGGTTTTGACTCCATTTTAAATGGTATTTAAAAAAATTCAATTTCCAAGTATTCATTACCAATATATTAAAATACAGTTGATTTTTCAATGTTGAACTTATATCGTTTCATCATGCTAAACTCACTTGCTAGTTCTCCTAGATTATTATTATTATTTTTTTAAAGGTGGAATTTACTTTTTTAAAGATTTTATTTATTTATTTGACGGAGAGAGACACAGCGAGAGCAGGAACACAAGCGGGGGGAGTGGGAGAGGGAGAAGCAGGCTTCCCGCCGAGCAGGGAGCCTGATGTGGGGCTCGATCCCAGGACCCTGGGATCATGACCTGAGCCGAAGGCAGACGCTTAACGACTGAGCCACCCAGGCGCCCTCTCCTAGATTATTTTATAGATTCCATTGGATTTTCTACATAGACAATCATGTTGTCTGTGAGTAATGACAGTTTTCCTTGTTCCTTTCTAGTGTGTGCATTGTGTTTTCAATTTCACCTTGTTGAGTTCTGTAGATTTATTATCCCTACCTAAAAATATTCTTCAGCTTTGTTTTTAGACATGGGTTAAGTTACTTGGATATGGTTTGATCTTTTAATGTCAGTTTTAGGCTTCTGCAATCTGGTGGACATCTCACACCGAGTGCTGTCAAGGGCACCAACTTCTGGTTTGCTTCTGAAACTTACAAGTGTGGAAGCAATGGCAGTCACCTCAGTTTTCCTTGAACCATATTATCTTTATTTCCTTTCTTACCACTTCAAGAGTAAACCAATATAAAAGCAACCTGGAAACAAAACTGAATAATCAGTCTTATCCATCTCCTGAAAGATTCTGTAGCAACTCTGAGTCTCCACCTGCTCCTGTATTTTCTTCCACTTTATCTCTCTATGTTGCATTACAGGTAATTTCTTTAGATGGGACTTCTAGTTTCATAATTCTCATTTCACCTGTGTCTAGTCTGTGGTTTAACCTACCCACAGAATTTTATTTATTTATTTATTTTTATTCTTATGTTAATCCCCATACATTACATTATTAGTTTTAGATGAAGTGTTCCATGATTCATTGTTTGTGCATAACACCCAGTGCTCCATGCAGAATGTGCCCTCCTCAATACCCACCACCAGGCTAACCCATCCTCCCACCCCCCTCCCCTCTAGAACCCTGTTTGTTTTTCAGAGTCCATCGTCTCTCATGGTTCGTCTACCCCTCCGATTCTATCCACAGAATTTAAAAAAAATTCTCTTAGGTTTTTCTCTGAAACTTTTTGATAGTTATTTTTCTTATTAATATTTTTTTATTCCATTTAAATTTATGTAAGCATTTTACTATATTTATTTTGTATTGCATATCTGATCATTCCTAGGGCTCTAATTCTGTTGGCAGTTGTTTCTTTGATTCTCACTCATGACAGCTTGAGTACTCATATACTTTTGGATTTTGAATCTGTGTTCTGTGGTGCTTTACCTTTGGGAATCTTTTGAGCTTGGGTGGATTACATTTTTCTGCAGAGTCAATCTGGGTTTGCTTGTAACCGGTGCCCTGGATAGCAATCCAGTTTTGGAGTTCTTTAAGTTAACATCTTGCTTATTTTTCCCTAAATGACTTTGGTGGTACAAGTTCAAGTCATAAACTCAGGTGAGGGAATGCATGGGATTAAAAGTGCTCAGGGGAGATTTTTCCCCCTCTTGAGCTCAGACTAAGACAGACAAATTTTCTTATTCTCTCCATTTGCCAGCAAGCCAATTTTATTATTTTTTCTATTTTATTCTTCCACTGAATGTGTAGCCCTAGCAAAACTGGGGCTTTATAGAGGAGTCTCAGTTCCAACTTATACCTTGCCTTCCTGGCTCCTGTGTGGTTGTCAGAAGGCAAGGCTCTTGGTTGCTAGAATTGACAAAGATACATAGGTTGGCTGTAGCTAATACTTACCACCTACTTTACCATAGCTTCTTCCCCTTTGCTTCTGAACTTTTCCTTAATTTTTTCAAGCTTAGCTCTACATTTTAATGCGTGAAAACTATATTTTATTCACCATTTCTGTGTTTTATGATTTTTGGGTTTGGAGGGATCTTACTTCTTATGCTACCTAATATGTATTAAGCAAGCTAGAAGGACATTAGTTTTTTTTTTTCCTATTTAGCATCCACATTGACACTGGAATGCTCACCAGGTCCATATGTCAGATGACCAGATGTCATAATCATGAGGTACTGAAAGGTATGAGTGGGGATTCTATCTCATGGGGGGTGGTTGACAATGGTATTCTCATTTATTTTGTTACTTTTTGCGTACTGTGGGGTATGGAGGTCTACATGCACGTGGTTATATGGATTTATGATTTACATTAGCTAGTTTCAATTAACACCCACAAAAAGGAACATATGGCTTTAAAAAATTCCTTCAAATAAGCTATAGATTGAGACAATATTACCAGGACAAGCACATGGAAACAGCAAGAGAAAGGCAGAGCTGATGATGCTTTTGTTTCTAGGGTAAGATCAGTCTTATTTTTAATCACTACCAGAAGTTAAGATCACTTCTTACTTCCCCCTTTTTATTTTCTGTAAAATACGGTCTAGTATAATTGCCAGGTCTCTGAATCTCTTTTCTACACAGCTTTCCCACGTTTTCCCTTCAGCAATGGTATAGTGTAGTGCACATGGGATATGTGTGAGTCAGACTTCCTGGGTTTGCATTCTGGCTCCACACCTTCCTAACTCTAAGACTTTAGCAAGTTCCTTAGCTCCAGTGCCTCTGTTTTAATCACCTGTAGTCATGTGTACCTCACAGCTTCTTGTGAGGGTGAATGAATATGTGCAGAATGCTTAAAACAATGCCTGGCTCATAGCAGGTTTAGAAAGACTGAGCTCCTATCACAGAGCAGTTACGAAGTACAGATGAGAAGCTGTATGTAGAACTTTGTTGTAAAGAGAGAAGTGGTATTTTTTTTTAAAGATTTTATTTATTTATTTGAGAGAGAGAGAGAGAGATAGGGACAGAGATAGTGAGAGAAAGCACAAGCAGGAGGAGAGGGAGCAACAGACTCCCTCCTGAGCAGGGAACCTGATGCGGGGCTCCATCCCTGGACCCTGGGATCATGACCTGGCCAAAGGCAGATGCCTAACTGACTGAGCCACCCAGGTGCCCAGAGAGAGAAGTGGTATTAACAAAACAAAGGATCATGTGGGTAATTGTCTAAACCTGGTGCCTTTCTCTAGAATCTATCAGAATGATAGAAGGGAGAGGAAGCTGGTTAGCAGGAAAATGTTTAGGGAGGCTCTGGTCTAGTAGAACTAAATGAAAAGTAGAAATTGTGTTATTCTAATGTTAATATACTGAATAGTGCTACTGTTCAAGGTATTATAACAAATACCTCATTTGCTAGGAAGCTAGGAGGGACTAGTTACTAGAAAATGCTCTAAACTGTTAACACCCAATTGAATAGAAAAAAGATGGAAATAAACATTTGAACATCAGAATTAATACTTTCTGGTCAGCCAGTTTTTAAAAAGATGTAAATTGCGGTAGAATACACACAACATAAACTTTACACACCTTAACCATTTTTAAGTGTACAGTTCAGTACTATTAAGTAGGTTCTCATTGTTGTGCAACCAACCTCCAGAACTTTCATCTTGGAAAACCAAAATTCTATACCCATTAAACAACAGCTCCCCATTTTGTTCTCCCTGCAGCCTCTGGCCACCACCCTTCTCCTTTCTGTTTGTGTGATCTTTCAGTCAGTTTTTTTTTTTTTAAAGATTTTATTTATTTATTTGAGAGAGAGAGAGAATGAGAGAGAGAGCATGAGGGGGGAGGGTCAGAGGGAGAAGCAGACTCCCCGCCGAGCAGGGAGCTGGATGTGGGACTCGATCCCGGGACTCCAGGATCATGACCTGAGCCAAAGGCAGTCACTTAACCAACTGAGCCACCCAGGCGCCCATGTGATCTTTCAGTCAGTTTTAAAACCTCAGGCTGTCTTTGGGTAGACTCAGTGCCAAAGAAGGAAAATGCCTTTCTGAAGCATTTATTTTATGTGTGGAATCATCCCATGGAACTTAGGAGAATCATCAAGGATCACAAAGGTATAGCAAGTGCATTGATTACCAGCCAAAGAAAGGATGTATGTTTTCATTTATAAACGAGCTAGCTCTTAGAGAACAGTTAAAAACTGTTTAAAAAGTTGAAATTCTCTTCTTCTGTGTTTTGTTACTTGAGAACATTGCCACCTGATCTCTTGTTTGAAAGTTTGATGACTACCAGCCACTGGAACTCAAAATTCAAGACCTGAAACTAGAGCCTTATTTAAGGAAATGCTTTAGGCTCCTCAGTCTCTTTAGTAGCTATGACCTTGGGGTTCCATTTCATCTCCAAGCCAAAAAATCACCACTTTCTGGGGATAGTGACTTGCCATTTGGGGCTCTGTAGGAATCGTAATTTTTAGATCCTTCCATCACATAATTTAAACTTTTTTTTTTTTAAAGAATTTATTTATTTATTTGAGAGCGAGAATGAGAGACAGAGAGCATGAGAGGGAAGAGGGCAGAGGGAGAAGCAGACCCCCTGCTGAGCAGGGAGCCCGATGTGGGACTCGATCCCGGGACTCCAGGATCATGACCTGAGCCGAAGGCAGTCGCCCAACCAACTGAGCCACCCAGGCGCCCCGTTAACTTTTTTTTTTTAAGATTTTATTTATTTATTTGAGACTGAGAGAGAGCACAAGCGGGGAGGAGGATCAGAGGGAGAGGGAGCAGAGGCTCTCTGCCAAGCAGGGAGCCCACCTCAGGGCTTGTTTTTAGGACCCTGAGATCATGACCTGAGCTGAAGGCAGACCCTTAACTGACTGAACCACCCAGGCATCCCACATAATTTAACTTTGAACACTTTTCAATTTCAAGAAATTTCAGAGCAGAGTGAGAGTAGATTGGTATCCATTACAGTATCTGGTGCATACTAAGTACCAGTGAATATTCTTTATGAACAATTATATGACAATAAATGACTTACTAAAATTTTTTGTTATATTTAAGATACATGGTAAGTCAGACAGCCATTGGAAGCATCTGATCCTAAAATAAATAAGAACTCATCCTACTGAGATACATAAAATTACATTATATCATGCATAGTACCTGTAAATATGTCATTCACATGGCACTCCAGGGAGGACATTTAAATATTAAAATTTAATACTGATTTACATTTTATTTAAATATGGAAAATAGATTTGTTTATCCTATTGAGATGGAATCCATTTTACTACTGGATTTTTCTATTTTCAAATTCCCAGGATTGAAATAGGAGGCAAACTTTGCCTTGTTACCTTGCAAGGATTCTGATATTCTGGCGGCCAGAGGCAACCACATTTTTTTTGTGTGTGTCCCTGACACTGATGGTTGTGTGGTCTTGGGACAAACATCCATCCCTTTGCTCCCCTTCTCCACATGCATGGTAAGGGAGATCACAGTGTCTTTCCTGAGTGTGTCTCAGAGAGGAGTGGACATTTCAGCTTAAGAACAAACATCTTCCCTTCAGTAGCTGCCAGCTGAATGAGCTTGTCTCTTTTTATTTTTTTATTTTTATTTTATTTTTTGAATTTTATTTTATTATGTTATGTTAGACACCAGACATTACATCATTAGTTTTTGATGTAGTGTTCCATGATTCATTGTTTGCGTATAACACCCAGTGCTCCATGCAGAATGTGCCCTCCTCAATACCCATCACCAGGCTAACCCCTCCCCCCACCCCCCTCCCCTCTAGAACCCTCAGTTTGTTTTTCAGAGTCCATCGTCTCTCATGGTTCATCTCCCCCTCTCATTTACCCCCTTCATTTTTCCCCTCCTGCTATCTTCTTCTTTTTTTAACATATAATGTATTATTTGTTTCAGAGGTACAGGTCTGTGATTCATCAGGCTTACACAATTCACAGCACTCACCATAACACATACCCTCCCCAATGTCCATTACCCAGCCACCCCATCCTTCCCACCCCCCTCTACTCCAGCAACCCTCAGATTGTTTCCTGAGATTAAGACTGTCTTATGGTTTGTCTCCCTCTCTGGTTTCATCTTGTTTCATTTTTTCCTCCCTACCCCTGTGATCCTGTGTCTTGTTTCTCAAATTCCTCATATCAGTGGAGCTTGTCTCTTTTTAAAGAGGCAGGCCCTCTTTGGGGTGTATTGCTATGAGGTGATGAAGAAGGCCTCTTTGTAGCATTTCCTCTGTCAAGGTGAGGCCCATTCAGCTATTGGTCTGACTCTGTGGCCCATTCCAGACACTCCCGGGACTCTGACCCTTTCCCTGGTGGAGCTCTTCTGCCCATGGATGCACATCAAGGAGGCAGGACGTTCTCTTCATCACACACCATGCACACCGGCTGTGGACAGACACATAGCTGGCTTCTTCCAAGTGTCTTTCTTTTGTTGAAAAAGATCACCATCTACAGTCCTTGATACAATAGAAAAGAAAAAGAGAACAGAGACAAGGGAGTTTTAATTACGGAGGATTATTCCCAGGCCAGAAATCTGCCCATAAACTCAAAGGAAGAGATATAATCAAAATAATGAGACACTATCTTTCAAAATTTATCTGACTTTTATTTTTCTTAGTAGTTACCATCTATATCTAAGATGATGAGGCTATTTTGTGGGGGGAAGGAGAGGTGAGAAGGATAGACCCTACGTAAAACAATAGCTGGCTTCAGTTACCAGACTTTGGGTGAGTTATTTCTAAGATACTTCTGTATCACCAATGCCAGGGAGCATCTCCATGAATCAATTGATCACTAGAAAATATAGATTTCTTGAAGGCAATGGAAACTCCAGAATGTCTACATAGAAGGGATTTGGAGGAGCCATGCTGGTTGGAAGGGAGGGCTTCAGGACAGGTCTTAAAACTGTTGGCACAGCAAGCACAGGATTTTTGCTTTTATGTGTTTATTTGGCGTGGCTTTGGAGGTACTGATGGAGAGGCTGTAGAGATGATAAAGCCCTTCAGATCACTTTCTGGTACCATGGTTATACATAAGCTTCTGGAGAAGTGCTCCAAGAGGCAGCCAAAATAGACATGGAAATGTCTTTATCTCACTTAATTTGACCAACCTGTGTGAGTCAGCTGCAAGTAGACATGACCAACCATTAGTCAGCAGCAAACATTATAGCAGAGAGGCTCCAAAAGGAGTGAGCTGTGCCCTGCTGTTTGAGTCAGTTGTAATTGGCTAGTAATTTTTGTTTGTTTTTGTTTTTTGGTAAAGGAGTTAAAGGTTCTGGCTTCTGGTAGCAAGGCAACTGATTATAGGCTGTTGACCCTTGGAGAAAAAGTTTTTGACCTAAAAGTTGAAAGGGCTGTCAATGATGATTAGCCTCGCTATAATCATTGAGTGCTAAGGAATTTTTAGACAATGTCTCATTTTGTCCAATCAAGTAGGTGCTGTTATGGACTCCACAATATGGATGAGCAAATAGAAGCTTGTACGCACTACATCGCTTGCCCAAAGTCACACAAGTATTCAACCCGGGGACCCTGGGCCTATCTGGCTCTTGAGCGGCTCTGTGAGACTGATCACATTTAGAAGGCCACATCACAAAGGAGCAGTCTCCCTAGAGGGTGGGATGGGACTGGAAGAGGGATTGTGTGAGTGAGAGAGCTAATGGCTAGTCCTGAGGGTTGTGTTTTTCAGATTTTCATAGGCTCTCTAGAACTGGTTTATTTTTTTGTCCTTTTACTCACAAGATCAATCTTCAAGAGCACAATCAGGGGAAAGGCAAGCTAGTATGAGGCTCAGTTAGCCAGTGATAGAAACTGTTTGAATAAGTGGTTCCCAAACTTTGAAGTACAAAAAAAAAAAAAAAAAAAAAATCTCCTGGGGGCATATTAAAATTGCAGATTCTCACTTTCTCCCTTCAGAGAGTCTGACTGTGTAGGCGCAGGGCCTGGGAATCCGCATTCTTAACGAGATCGTCCAGGCAGTGGACGAGATCGTCTAATGCCTGTGGACCACACTTGATGAGGTCCTAGCACCATCACCACCTACTGGCAGTGTCCCTGAATTGCAGGCAAGAGGAAACTGCCAAGAAAAATTAAATGGCTTCCTCCAGGTTGGAGTAGCAATTCTGACACGCAAAGAGATAATACTGTCTCAGTAGTACACTTTTGAGTTGTTGAAGAGAGTATGATGTAATGTGTCTCTTCTGACCTCACGATGCTACAAGCTGTTTGCCCAAATGATTTAGGATTATTAACTTTTTTTGCTTAGGTCATAAAAAGAAAAAAGAAAGTGCTTAAAGATAAATAGATTTCCTTTTGTTTCCCAGCCAAAAACACATATCCAAATAAAAATCCTTCTAAATGTCTAGAGGTTGCTTTGCTTGGTATGATGAGTACCAAGATGGGCTCCAGCATTCTCTCTCCAGCTATATAAGGTTTGTATTAACTAAAGAAATTTTCCAATCTGCTGGAAGGCACTATAACTCTTAAAACAAGAGGACAACCCTCCCAAGGCAGTCCAACACTGCAAGAAATTCTAAAAAGCAGTCTCTGGTGACTTTCTGCTTTTTTCTTTTTGAAGTTTGCATTGTGATAAAAGCCTTCCTACTAGGTAGGATGAACATGCCAGCTGCCAGTTGACTAAGCTGATCATTTATTTAAATTTAATGTCTCAACGAGAAGTGTCACTGGCATAGCAATGCCATAGCTAATTTAGCCCGGTGTCCTGCATTACATTTAAAGATTACCACCACTCAGCAAAGTGCTGTGGTATTATAAGATGCTCAGACAGGAGAAGAGCCACTCAGAGGGCTCCCAGGGCAATGGGAGCTCTCAGTCATATTGTATTACAAGGCTAGGAGAAACGGCTCTAGCATTTGAAAGTAGGATGCGACATTATTACATGTAATTAACTAAGGACTCCTTGGGCAGTGGCCCAACTTGAGATTTTATCTGACAGGGTTGCCGAGAAAGGGAGAGGAGGAAGGAAAGACCTTATTTTAGTCAGGTTAGGGAAAAAAATGTCAAAGGTCAGTGTGTTGATTGAAGAATATGTCCTGTATAGTGAGAAATGAAAAGCAGTTCACATAATACAAATTCTTCCACTTCTGTCACTTGAACGAACTGTCTATCTGAAGCAATCATTTTTCATCTATTTCCTACAATAATGTTGGTCCACAGGGTATTTATTCCTTCCTTGTGTATTCTCAGAGAGCTAGAAAGAATGTTAAAGAAAAGGCAGAGTATGAAGTGAGTTGAGGCCAGCTCCCACCGAAGTCAGTTTTCAGCTTTAGGGCGGGAACGTACTCTTCTCTGTGGAACAAAAAGAAACACATTTGGACAACGCTTTGGTAAAGTCTTTGAGTGATAAAAGCAGTTGCAAAACTTGGAAATAATTCCCAGACCTGAATATACTGGCTAATGCCTTTCCAGACCTTTTTCTTTCCTCTTCTTTGTTTAGGATGAACATTAACTTTATAAAGAAACCAACACTTGTATTTGTAACATATGGTGGTTTCCGATAAAATGCAAGAATTCATCTGCCAATCTAGGATTTATTTTCTTATATTTTTGCCTCAGCCTGGTTAAACTGCTTTGCATGACAACAGAAATGTAATGTGTGACTGGGGGAAAGCATTTCTTGAAAAGACAGACTACAGATCGTCCTATAACTTTGAGGATTTAGGTGTTTGTGAATTGAATGGCTTCTATTAACTATGGTGGGATTATTTCAGAAAAAAACAATTGGGTGCCTGGGTGGCTTAGTTGGTTAGGCATCTGACTCTTGATTTCAGCTCAGGTCATGATCTTAGGGTGGTGGGATCGAGCCCCAAGTCAGCTCTGTGCTCAGTGGGGAGTCTGCTTGAGATTCTCTCTCTCCCTCTCCCTCTATGCAACACCTCCCCACCCCTAAGCTCACATGTGCTCTCTCAAACAAACAAACAAACAAACATATCCCCCCAGCTCGCATGCGCTCTCTCTCTCAAACAAACAAACATAACTTCAAGGGAAGAATGAGGATAGAATTGTGAATAAAGAGTTATATAGACATGAGAACAAAATTATGTAGCCTCGTGGGAGCTTAGGGCGCCAGTTCCGTGTAAAGGTTTTATGGGTGCTCAATGAGCACACTTCTCAGAAGCAGCCCTGAAGGAAACATTCCTATGAGAACTCTGGGAGAAACACAAGACACTGAAGGAGCGTTCTGAAAACCTAAAACATAAATAACTTTACTATACTACATAAGGTTTTAGCTATTGTTCACTGGCATTTTATTTTATTAATTTTTATTTATTTGACACAGAAAGAGAGAGAGAGCACACAAGTAGGCAGATGCGGGGCTCGATCCCAGGACCCCAGGATCATGACCGGAGCCGAAGGCAAGACGCTTAACTGACTGAGCCACCCAGGCGCCCATCACCTACATTTTATTTTTAACCACTATTGGCCACCTCCATCCATTACTTGTCCACTGGATGATTGTCTTTGGGTCAAGCTCGTCCCAGGCACAAAGTTCTATCTCTTCTATCTTTTCTATCTCTTTTTACTTTAAAGGACAGTGTTTTCTCTTTGCCGAATGGATCTGTAGGCTCTGGTCTTTGGCCCTGGCCCTGTGTGTTTCTCCTCCTGTTCCTCCTGCTCTGAGCTGAAGTGGGACTCTTCACTCACTAAGGCGGCCAACACCTTCATTCCGTAGGTCACAGGATCCCATAGGGCTTGTTCCCCAGCCCATTCTCTGAAGCTAAGAAGGTATAAGCTATTTAGGCTAGATTTATTTAGATATTAGGGCTTCCATCTCTCTCCCTCTCTCTCCCTTCCTTTCTTTTTTGAAGTAGAAAGGAGCTCTAATTGGCTTTCTTTTTAAAAAAAGTTTACATATTTTAGGTCAAAATTTGTTATGGCAACAAACTCCCTGGGTATGATTTTCTAGCCTAACAGAAAGACCCCTTTATGAAGAAATGTTATTTGTATTGGATATTGCTTGAAATCTGTTCCAACACCGAGTTTTTGGTGAAATAAAAGAGAAACATGGGGCAGAGGGCACAGGGGGTGGGGGTGAGGTGGCGGGGTTGGGGAGGGCTGGGAGGCAGGAGACAGGGCTGTGCTTAGCTCTCCTGTGCAGAACCCCTCCCAGAGCTGGGACAGACACTCCGCCCTCGGGGCCTGAGCTTTCCTATGGGGACATGAGAGCTCTAAATTTAGGAGCTCTTTCCCACTCTCTAGAGCCCATCATTCTCTGTATTTGACATGGATTTACTTGGACTTGTGAATTTTTGAGCTCTCTAATTCCTGCCTTCCTTCCTCTCTTAGTCTCTCCCTCCTTCCCATCCATCCTCTCCTCCCCCTTCCTGCTCTCCCTCCTCTTCTTCATTTTCCCCGAGCATCCCTCTGTACCTTTATTTTGCTTCTCTATTTCTTAGGGTCCATTCTTTTTTTTTTTTTTTTTTTTAAGATTTTATTTATTTATTTGAGAGAGAGCAAGCAAAAGCAGGGGGAGCGGCAGAGGGAGAGGAGAAGCGGACTCCCTGCTGAGCAAGGAGCCTGACGGGACTCAATCCCAGGTCCCCAGGATCATGACCTGAGCTGAAGGCAGCAGCTTAACCAACTGAGCCACCTTAGGGTCCAACTGAGCGCCCCTCTTAGCGTCCATTCTTTTACAGCAGGTAGATGGAGGATCAGAAGCGTTAAGTGATTTTTCTAGGGTTGCACGGTTAGTGGCTTGGTAAGACCCTAAATGCATCTTTAGAATTGGCCTCCCTTTCTGCTCTCTTGTGTGTCGATAATTTCCCTCTTGTTTCGTGCTGGTGATTCTTCTTAAAGGTAATATGAAGCCCTCCAAAACTAAAGGTGAGTGCAGATGATCAGATTGTACATTTTTTTTTTTTTTTAAGTAGGTTCTATGCCCAGCGTGGAGCCCAGGGTGAGGCTTGAACTCACAACCCTGAAATCAAGACCTGAGCTGAGATCAAGAGTCAGCTGTGTAGCTGACTGAGCCACCCAGGTGCTCCCATATTGTACTTTTATTTCAGAACACAGGAAGGGGCAAGAGAGGGGTGGACAGTAAGAAGCATGCAGTGAGGGGTGCCTGGGTGGCTCAGTCGTTAAGCGTCTGCCTTCGGCTCAGGTCATGGTCCCAGGGTCCTGGGATCGAGCCCTGCATCGGGCTCCCTGCTCGGCGGGAAGCCTGCTTCTCTCTCTCCCACTCCCCCTGCTTGTGTTCCCTCTCTCTGTGTGTCTCTCTCTGTCAAATCAATAAAATCTTTAAAAAAAAAAAAAGCATGCAGTGACTCTTCACCCAACGAAATGGGCACGAGTCAGGTTTGGGCAACTGAAGAGGATGCCAAAAATGTTTGTTCCCACGAGATACAGGAATGTGAGTGAGGTGTGTAATTGCTAGAATTTAATTAGTGAAGGCACTGGGGACCAGCGACCACCACTATCACCCAAACCCGTTTTCTGATCTCTGCTCCAAACCTGCTGGGGTGACCTTGAGCAAACGACCTCAGAACCCTCTTAGGGCCTGAGCTGTGTATAAAGTAATGATCTGTTAAGTATCAGTAATGATGATGATGATGATGATGAATCTTCCTCAAGGCAGGGAGACTGGATCTTTGAGGTCCCTCTGGATCCTATGTTCTCAGATTTGATTTGATAACTGAAAAGTAACCTTGGACAGACATTGTCAAAACTGAAAAAAGCCTTAGTTAGGGCACCATGTAACCCGAGGATTAACAAAATAGCTGGCCAGAACCAGGTTTTCCTTGGGCGCCTGGGTGTCTCAGTCGGTTAAGCGTCAGGTCAAGATGCCAGCCTGGGGTCTTGGGATCGAGCCCCACTTCGGCTCCCTGCTCAGTGGAAAGCCTGCTTCTCCCTCTGCACCTCCCTCCTGCTCATGCTCTCTCTCTCTCTCAAATAAAAAAAAAATCAGGTTTTTCTCATTCTGAGCTGAAAAATGGTAGTATACCTTGGTACTTAGAAGGCAATTTCTGCCCCTCTTTTTCTGGCTCTCTATGGTTTTGCATAGTATTTATAATTAGAAGTGAATTAAAGTAATTTTTTAAAAAAGTAAACCATTTTCGGGATGCCTGGGTGGCTCAGTCGTTAAGCGTCTGCCTTCGGCTCAGGTCATGATCCCAGGGTCCTGGGATCGAGCCCCGCGTCGGGCTCCCTGTTCTGCGGGAAGCCTGCTTCTCCCTCTCCCACTCCCCCTGCTTGTGTTCCCTCTTTCGCTGTCAAATAAATAAATAAAATCTTTAAAAAAAAAAGTAAACCGTTTTCTTGGTTCTTGCTCGCACCTACACATGCAGAGTTCCAGGCACCTGGAAATTCTCCCAGGTGGTTGCTTGTGGGACCCCTGGCTTTTCCACCCTTTGTTGCTACATCTCCTTGCGGCCGGGCTTGTCACCTGCATGGCGCAACCTCTGTCTTTTGGCCACCCTGTGTCCCGCTCCCTCTTAGGTGGGTGTTGCTGTGTCATGAGATGCCACGAAGCCCTGGTCCCCGTGTGATCTGAGCCCACTGACAACGTGGGGCAGAATCCTTCGTGGTATCACACACTTCCGAAGGCTCCTGAACGGTGCGGCTGGTGTCTTGTGAGACTGTGTGCTTCATTTTTCTTTATTCTTTCTAGTTCCCAGATAGGGTTCCAACTCTGAGTACTGAGCGGGGGGGGGGGGGGGCGGGCACCCACGTGATGGCAAAGCTGGAAGAGAGACATTGTGATACATACACAGCCATACCCTGCTCTATTACATGTTGCAGATGCTCTGTGCGTGTGTGTGGTTTTTGTTTGTTTGTTGTTTGTTTTTACAAAACGCACGTGTCCGTGGCAACCTGAGCAAGTCTTTTGGTGCCATTTTTCCAACAGTACTTGCTCACTTAACGTCTCTGCGTCACAGTCTGGTAGTGATTTCACTATTTCAAACTCTTTCGTTGTGACTGTATTTGTTACGGTCATCCGTGATCGCTAATCACGGCTCGCGGAAAGTGCGGGCCGTGGTTAGCATCCTGTATGCAACAGGATGTATTTTAAGGTAGGAACGGTGCTTTTGTCGGACATCATGCTGTTACACACTTAAATAGACGGCCAGTATCGTGGAAACATCGCTTTTATGTGCACTAGGAAATCAAAAATTTCATTTCACTCGCCTTATTGTGATGTTCGCTGGATTGCGGTGCTCTGGGATGGAAACTGCAATATCTCCGAGGTATGCCTGTACTCGGATCCCGGCTGAGGCTTTGTTCTTGGACCGAACACCCGTGTGTGTCTTGGATGACCAACTCTCCTGGTCTCCTGGGCCTGCGGAGTTTCCCAGCATGGGGACTTACAGGGCTAAAACCAGGCCAGTCCCTGGCACATGGCAACCCTTGGCCACCCTAACGGTTCCCCTGATATCCCCTCCCCAGGGGTTTCTGAGAGGCCCCGGGGCACAGTTAGCTCCGCACCCCAGCGATGCATGTAGCTCTGACCCAAAATAGGACTACTGCTTTCTACTGACACTGATTTTAGCCTAGAATAAACAAAACCTGAATGTCTTCATTTTTCCTTATCCAGGGGGATCCACTGGACCTGATATAACACCCAGAAGAGGCAGCCCTCCTCACCTCGCGGTGGTCAGAAGTCATGGCAAAGTGCCAGGAACTCAGCAATCTCAGTAAATATTTAATAAAGACAGTCAGGATACTACATAGACCTCGGCCTCCTTAGGACAGACTCGAACCATCTTCCTAACAGAGCAGACAGATTCTTAACCATTTCCATTCGCTTTCCTTGAAAGCATCCCCCCACCTCCCTCAAGGGGGCTTTTCACTTCTTTCGTCATTAGATCAAAATGTGCAATATTATTTTAATTCATACCACCTGGATATTTGAACCAAGCTGGCAGCTTACAAAATCAATCAGTTTCTCAGTTTTGTCTTTTAAACCGTGTGGAGGTAATTCAGCCTGCTGCTAATCACTGTCTATTTAATTACGATGCGTGCTGATGTAAAACCAAGTGCGAACACAGGTTGCAATTAATGCATCATGTCAAAAAAGCTGTTGAAGTGTCTGTGCTCATGGGATTGGGGGATGGAAGAAGCCCCAGAGGTCATTTAGCTACTTTTCCCACGGTGGGGACTTTGCGCCACATTTACACTGCGCTTTGCATATATCTCTCGTGATGACCGCGCCACAAAGAGGTAGAAAAGATTGACACTAATATTTATCCTTTAGCCACCAGCTACCAGACCTGATCTGGGGAGATGACATCCATGGTTTCACTTAATCTGCCCTGCGGCCCTACAAGGCAGGTCCTTGACCCCTATGTGCAGGTGAGTTAATGATGCCCGGAGAAACAAAATGATTTTTCCCAAGTTGTCACAGCTCGTAGGTGGTGTAGGGATGAGCTGAACCCACATCAGGTTGGCAGGGATGCCCACGCTCTCGCCACCTCCAACGTCAGCTGCTCTTCTCTGGGGGAAGAAGCTGAGACTCACAGCGTGGCTTGGCCAAGGCTCAGTTATAGAATGTGAGGTCATGAATTGGCCGGCTCATTGATGATGGAAGAAATGGAAGTTCTGAGAAGCTGGGTTGAGCTTGTCGCCTGCTGATGGTGGCCTGTGAAGCCAGGGGCCCCCCACCCCATTCTGTGGCTCTAGTGCAAGAGCTCAGACAGCTTCCCCTCTGCTCTCCTGCATAGCCCACCTTACAGAATCCACTTCAAGGTGACTAATTGTGTGCCTGGAGCTTTGCTTCCCTCTAAGGAAGGTAGGGGAGTAAGTGATGGAGAGTTAGGGTCTCCCTCTGCAAGAACCCTTCTGCCATTCTGGTGTTTAGGAATTAGCTTCCAAAATCTAGGCAAAATGTGGCCCTTCCCTAGCTACGGTGCAGAGCCAGGATGACTTTGAAAGCTGTGGACACACATACACTCTAAGGAGGAATCTCAGGCTGCGTGAGCAGAGTCAGATGTTTTGCAAAATTGGACATAATTCCAATTTTTTGAGAGTGGAGTTGTTTGTGACTCATGCTTTGCTTGCTGGTGCTCCTCAAACTTCAGCTTGCAACAAGAACCTGGAGGGCCTGTTAATTCTCAAATGCCTGGGTCCTGTTCTAATCCAGGATGTCGGGGTGTGGCCGAGAATTTCCATTTCTCAGTAGCCCCTGGGAGGTGCAGGGGTGTAAGGCCCAATTGCCAGCCACACCCCAGGAGTGCCACATTAATGCACTTGTGGAAAGCAACCTGGCCTCCACGTGACAGCCAGCTGGGGACCAGAGCACCTAGGCATTTGAACGTGGCCATCCTTTAAGGTTTTCGTTTTTAGCCAAACATAATTTATGAAGAAGGAACCTGAGGATTTCTATGAGTGAGTCCTTCTGTTGCCAATTTATTTTGCATTGTAGACAAATGTAGATCATGTAACTTATGCATACATTTGGTTATATGATGGGTGCAATCCTGTCTTCTGAAATATGACAATTGCCAAGATAGTAAGACTGCACACTAACCCCACTCTTCTGCACAGTGGGTGCTGCTGGTGGTTTGGGTTTTGTTTTAGGTAATCCCAGTGTGAGTGTCTACAGCGTTTCCATTGTTTTTTTTTTTTTCCGTGGAATCCTCTGTCCTTCACACCAGGTTCATTTGTAGACTTCACTCCTTACTACTGGCCCCTGTCTTTCTGATCCTCCCCTTCCTTTCATTCCAGGATGACTGAAATTCCCAGGCACAATGATGTTTACGTGAATTCATTCTCTTTATCGGTGGCTATTCACTGATTAGAAGGTCCTGGCAGTGCAAGGGAGAAAGACCCCGTTAAAGAAGGACTAATCAGTCGAAGGAACCAAAGGCTGAGGTGAGGAATCACCTTTTAAACTGCAACTTCTCCTTGACCTCATTTGCAAACGGCCTGCCAAACATTGACGGCACAGAAACCAGGGAGGGCGAGGAAGTAGTATGTTGTTTCCCCTACACCTTCGGAGATAATGGTCCATGCTGATCTGTGATTTATTTCTTGTACCGAAAGCTCAGAGGGAGGGAATCCATTCAGTGAAACAGAAAAAAGGAGACTCCAAAACACATCTTTTTAATTACTGGGATAAAATGCAGACTCACAGAAGGGCCTCTTGACAAGATGTCGCCATTACATTTGATAAACGGGTTGGGGAATTTTAGGATGGTTGCCTGCAAAGTTGACCTAAAAGCACAGAAAATCACATCTCTGGGGTGGAAGAGGTCTTCCCACGATGCAGTTACTTGTGTTTACACCATTCCCCCTCCTGGGCTCGTGTCCACTGAGCCACCCCCTTTTTCCTGCTCCCTTGAGTTATTCCACTCACTTTCTGCTGGCGTTTTTCTCATCCCAAAAGGGGTGTGGGGGGTGAGAAACTGGACACAAATGCTTCTTTTATCGTCTGCTATTTGGGGAGGTATTTGAGGCTGTTTGTGACCCTTATTTCGTTTAAATTGTTTTTCCATGCAAATGTTTGTTCTCTACCTAATTTTGGTCACTTCGTTGCAATGCCCTTTTACAGAACAAGACCAAAAATAGGTGCTGGTGTCACCGAGTGGAAGTTTGCTTCCCAAATGCCCTTAATTGTCCTTCATCCCGTTCTCTCTCGTCAGAGACCTGTGGCTGCTGGTGCTTCTGGGAAGGAATATTTTCCCTGCTTCTGACAGATTCTTCCCTGAGTGCATTGACCCCAAGCCCTCTAATTATGGTTAAGTGTCCTGGAGTTATGACACCTGAACATAGATGGTCCTTTTACAGCTAGGTTTTCTTCTGGCAGTTTACTATTTTGACTTGTTTCTTATCAACAATTATGTAAAAAGACTTTTGATGGCTATGACAAGGTCCACTGGCTTGATGTATCACACTACTTTTAACCATTCCTCCATGCTGAACATTTAAACTTTTTTCTTCATGTACGTAATCCTTTACTTGTTTCTGCTTTATTTAAGCCAAAGATATTCCCAAGTGTGTGTGAGATTATTGGGTATTAATATTTTTATAGCTCTTGAAATGGTTTGTCAAACGTATTCCAATGTGTAAGTGCAGTTTCACTGTGATGTTGGCAGAATTTGGTGTTACTATTATTTTGTTTCACTATCTTAACAGATATAAAGTGGTACCTGTTAGTTTACAATTTTCATTTCTTTCATAATTAGTAGGGTGGTACATTTTCTAATACATTCATTTGCCACTTGTATCTATCATTTACAAAATGGCACTTTATCTTGGTAAATATTAGTTTGGTGAACACTGAGTTGATTGGACACATTCTAGCCATGGGTAGGATAGGAGGGCAGGGAGGGGGAGAAGAAGGGAGAGAGAAAGGAAGGAAGAGGGGAAAGCTTGTATCCCAACAATAGGCATTGGCAGAGCTTGACCTTGCTCAGAGATGGGCCATCTTACAAAACCTGTCCCAAATTAAAATTAGACTACCATAGGGGGCAGTCCAAATATACAGGTGTTAGGAACCAAAGCCTTCTGTTTACTCTTTGCTTCTTTGTTATGAATGTGTTTAGTGTTACCATATGCTCTTCTCCCTTTGAGATGGGCATTTTGCCATGTGTATAATGCTTTGAGACTATTAATTACTCTGTATGAAATAAGTTATTATTACTGTGATTCTCTTCTCTGATGATTCCAGTTCTCCAGGAGAAGTGGGTTTTTGTTTTGTTGGTTTTGGAAGAGGCTACTTCTTATTTTGAGGCTTAGGTTCAGAGATAGGACCCGTAGCTATGGTGAGCTTTCATGATAACCCAGCTCTTGGGGGTCTGCATAATTTGGGGAAGACATTTGTCACTGGTGACACTCTTGGAAGCCTTGGACCTGCTACATGGCTTCTGCTCTGCTTGAGGACATTCAATATTTCCAACATATTTTTTATGGCTAATGCTAATGAGGATCTATAGACTCCGAGATATGAGCAGCCTATTTTTCTGCCTCTAAGTAGGACAGCCAGCAGGTGGGGTTTTTTTCATTCATTTGTTCAATCATTCATTAGTTCATGCATGAATCCAGCTCATGTTTATTGAAGAACTACAGTGCCAGGCATCCTGCTAGGAAATCTGATTCAGAATTGTTTAGGGAAGGAAACACAGCCATGCTTCCCTTTGGTCTCCTGCTGCTAATTCTCTGATGTCTGTCAGGTAATGGTTCAGAAAGTAGCAAACTAACTTTGGCTAATCCAACACGCAACCTCACCCCACTCCTCCAGCACATGCAGGCTGTTAAGATCCTTGAGCAAAGAAAGGAGTTGGAGAAAGATACGTGACTTCAAGATCTGAACATGGAGAAAATGGACATCTCATCAGAAATGGGATCAGGGCAGGGAAGAACAAGAAATAAATACTGGTCAAAACCCTGGTGCTTTATACTGTTGTGAAAATTACAGAGGATGGCAAATATAAAGCACCTGATGACCTGATTTGCATTTTCTGAGGGTCTGTGACTACTAGGTTGATTGGATTGCAGGAGAACAAGCGAGGTTGAGAGACTAGGCAGAGGCTATGGGAGTGTTCTGAGTGATGGTAAGAGTTTAGATTACACAGTGGAGATGGAGAGAGGTGGACAGAGCACAGATATATTCTAGAAGTTGAAGTGACATGGAGTTGATGAATGATTGTAGAAAACAGGACAAAGGGAAGAATCAAGGCTGACTTATGGGTCCAGGCTTAAGCACATGGGTGCTGCCATTTATCACATCATGAAGGACTGGAATGGGGGGTATGCTGGGTAGGGGGACAAGTTTGAGTCTGTGTGTGGGGGGAAAGGGGAAATTCTGGGACCATCATTTTGAGAAATCTTGTCTGTAGGTTTCTCTGGACACGCAGGAGAAAATAAATTGGCTACTTAAATGTGGGTCATCTTCCACAAAGCTCTCCTGGTTGGATAGATGGGTTCAATTTGCAAAGATTCCCATCTCCTTTAAAAAGTTGTGATTCCATTCAGGCATGGAAGAAAGCCATGACAAGAAAGAAGTATATTATAGGTGGGTGGAGCAAGATGGCAGAGGAGTAGGAGACCTGGATTTCGTCTGGTCTCAGGAATTCAGCTGGATGGGGATCAAACCATTCTGAACACCTACAAACTCAACAGGAGATCAAAGAAAAGAATAGCAACAACTCTCTGAACAGAAAAGCGACCACTTTCTGGAAGAATGACAAGACGGAAAAAATCACCTCAACAACAACAACAAAAAACAAGAGATAGTGCCGACTGCCAGGGACCTACTCAATACGGACATTAGTACGATGTCAGATCTAGAGTTCAGAGTCATGACTTTAAAGATACTAGCTGGGCTTGAAAGGGGCATGGAAGTTATTAGAGAAACCCTTTCTGGAGAAATAAAGGAACTAAAATCTAACTAAGTCAAAGTCAAAAGGGCTATTGATGGGGTGCAATAAAAAATGGGGGCACTAACTGCTAGGATGGATGAGGCAGAGGAGAGCATCAGTGATATAGAAGACCAAAGAAGGAAAATGGAGAAGCTGAGAAAAAGAGAGATAAACAATTATTGGATCACGAGGGTAGAATTTGAGAGATAAGCAATACCATAAGATGAAACAACATTAGAATGATTGGGATCCCAGAAGAAGAAGGAAGAGAGAGAGGGGCAGAAGGTGTATTGGAGCAAATTATAGCAGAGAACTTCCCTAATTTGGAGAAGGAAATAGGCATCAAAATCCAGGAGGCACAGAGAACCCCTCTCAAAATCAATAAAAATAGGTCAATACCCCAACATCTAATAGTAAAACTTACGAGTCTCAGAGACAAAGAGAAAATCCTGAAAGCAGCTCGGGAGAAGAGATCTGTAACCTACAATGGTAGAAATATTAGATTGGCAACAGACCTATCCACGGAGGCCTGACAGGCCAGAAAAGACTGGCATGATATATTCAGAGTACTAAATGAGAAAAATATGCAGCCAAGAATACTATATCCAGCTAGGCTGTCATTGAAAATAGAAGGAGAGATAAAAATCTTCCAGGACAAACAAAAATTAAAGGACTTTGCAAACACGAAACCAGCCCTAGAAGAAATATTGAAGGAGATACTCTAAGCAAAGAGAGAGCCTAAAAGCAACATAGACCAGAAAGGAACACAGACAATATACAGTAACAGTCACCTTACAGGCAATACAATGGCACTAAATTCCTATCTTTCAATAGTTACCCTGAATGTAAATGGGCTAAATGCCCTAATCAAAAGACACAGGCTATCAGATTGGACTAAAAACAAGACCCTTTGATATGCTGTCTGCAAGAGACTCATTTTAGACCCAAAGACACGCCCAGATTGAAAGTGAGGGGGTGGAAAACCATTTACCATGCTAATGGACACCAAAAGAAACCTGGGATGGCAATCCTTATATCAGACAAATTAGATTTTAAACCAAAGGCTGTAATAAGAGGAAGGACGCTATATCCTACTTAAAGGGTCTATCCAACAAGAAGATCTAACAATTGTAAATATCTATGCCCCTAACATGGGAGCGGTCAATTATATAAGGCAATTAATAAGAAAAGCAAAGAAACACATTGACAACAATACAATAATAGTGGGGGACTTTAACAACCCCCTCACTGAAATGGACAGATCATCTAAGCAAAAGATCAACAAGGAAATAAAGACTTTAAATGACACACTGGACCAAATGGACTTCACAGACATATTCAGAACATTCCACCCCAAAGCAACGGAATACACATTCTTCTCTAGTGCCCATGGAACATTCTCCAGAATAGATCACATCCTAGGTCACAAATCAGGTCTCAACCGATACCAAAAGATTGGGATCATTCCCTGCCTATTTTCAGACCACAGTGCTTTGAAACTAGAACTCAATCATAAGAGGAAAGTCGGAAAGAACTCAAATACATGGAGGCTAAAGAGCATCCTACTGAAGAATGAATGGGTCAACCAGGAAATTAAAGAAGAATTAAAAAAATTCATGGAAACCAATGAAAATGAAAACACAACTGTTCAAAATCTTTGGGATGCAGCAAAGGCAGTCCTAAGAGGAAAGTATATAGCAATACAAGCCTTTCTCAAGAAACAAGAAAGGTCTCAAATACACAACCTAACCCTACACCTAAAGGAGCTAGAGAAAGCACAGCAAATAAAGCCTAAACCCAGCAAGAGAAGAGAAATAATAAAGATCAGAGCAGAAATCAATGAAATAGAAACTAAAAGAACAGTAGAACAGATCAACGAAACTAGGAGCTGGTTCTTTGAAAGAATTAATAAGATTGATAAACCCCTGGCCAGACTTATCAAAAAGGAAAGAGAAAGGACCCAAATCAACAAAATCATGAATGAAAGAGGAGAGATCACAACCAACACCAAAGAAATACAAACAATTATAAGAACATATTATGAGCAACTCTATGCCAGCAAATTCGATAACCTGGAAGAAATGGATGCATTCCTAGAGATGTATCAACTACCAAAACTGAACCAGGAAGAAATAGAAAACCTGAACAGACCTATAACCACTAAGGAAATTGAAGCAGTCATCAAAAATCTCCCAACAAACAAGAGCCCAGGGCCAGATGGCTTCCCAGGGGAATTCTCCCAAACATTTCAAGAAGAATTAATACCCATTCTTCAGAAACTGTTCCAAAACATAGAAATGGAAGGAAAACTTCCAAACTCTTTTTATGAGGTCACCATTACCTTGATCCCCAAACCAAAGACTCCATCAAAAAGGAGAATTACAGACCAATATCCTTGATGAACATGGATGCAAAAATTCTCACCAAAATACTAGCCAATAGACTCAGCCATCCGAAAAGATGAATACCCAACTTTTACATCAACATGGATAGGACTGGAGGAGATTATGCTAAGTGAAATAAGTCAAGCAGAGAAAGTCAATTATCATATGGTTTCACTTATTTGTGGAACATAAGGAATAGCATGGAGGACATTAGGAGAAGGAAGGGAAAAATGGGGGGGGGTGTTGGAGGGAGAGATGAACCATGAGAGACTATGGACTCTGAGAAACAAACAGGGTTTTAGAGGGGAGGGGGGAGCGGGGATTGGTTAGCCCGATGATGGGTATTAAGGAGGGCACATACTGCATGGAGCACTGGGTGTTATACAAAAACAATGGATCGTGGATCACCACATCAAAAACCAATGATGTATTGTATGGTGACTAACATAACATAATAAAAAATAAATAAATAAAAATAAAAAAAAATACTAGCCAATAGGATCCAACAGTACATTAAAAGGATTATTCACCACGACCAAGTGGGATTTATCCCTGGGCTGCAAGGTTGGTTCAACATCAGCAAATCAATCAACGTGATACAATACATTAACAAAAGAAAGAACAAGAATCATATGATCCTCTCAATAGATGCAGAAAAAGCATTTGACAAAGTACAGCATCCTTTCTTGATCAAAACTCTTCAGAGTATAGGCATAGAGGGTACATACCTCAATATCATAAAAGCCATCTATGAAAAACCTACAGCGAATATCATTCTCCATGGGGAAAAACTGAGAGCTTTCCCCCTAAGGTCAGGAACGCGGCAGGGATGTCCACTATCACCACTGCTATTCAACATAGTATTAGAAGTCCTAGCCACAGCAATCAGACAACAAAATGAAATAAAAGGCATCCAAATCGGCAAAGAAGAAGTCAAACTCTCACTCTTTGCAGATGATATGATACTTTATGTGGAAAGCCCAAAAAACTCCACCCCAAAACTGCTAGAACTCATACAGGAATTCAGTAAAGTGGCAGGATATAAAATCAATGCACAGAAATCAGTGGCATTCCTATATACCAACAACAAGACAGAAGAAAGAGAAATTAAGGAGTCGATCCCATTTACAGTTGCACCCAAAACCATCAGATACCTAGGCATAAATCTAACCAAAGAAGCAAAGGATCTGTACTCAGAAAACTATAAAATACTCATGAAAGAAATTGAGGAAGACACAAAGAAATGGAAAAACGTTCCATTGGAACGTTTGAAAGATGGATTGAAAGAACAAATATTGTGAAGATGTCAATGCTATCTAGAGCAATCTACACATTCAATGCAATCCCTATCAAAATACCATCCACTTTTTTCAAAGAAATGGAACAAATAATCCTAAAATTTGTATGGAACCAGAAAAGACCCTGAATAGCCAGAGGAATGTTGAAAAAGAAAAGCAAAGCCGGCGGCATCACAATTCCGGACTTCCAGCTCTATTACAAAGCTGTCATCATCAAGATAGTATGGTACTGGCACAAAAACAGACACATAGATCAATGGAACAGAATAGAGAGCCCAGAAATGGACCCTCAACTCTATGGTCTACTAATATTCAACAAAGCAGGAAAGAATGTCCAATGAAAAAAAGACAATCTCTTCAAAAATGGTGTTGGGAAAATTGGACAGCCACACGCAGAAAAATTAAACTGGACCATTTCCCTACACCACACAGAAAAATAGACTCCAAATGGTTGAAAGACCTCAATGTGAGACAGGAGTCCATCAAAATCCTAAAGGAGAACACAGGCAGCAACCTCTTTGACCTCAGCTGCAGCAACTTCTTCCTAGAAACATCATCAAAGGCAAGGGAAGCAAGGCAAAAATGAACTATTGGGACTTCATCAAGATAAAAAGCTTTTGCACAGCAAAAGAAACAGTCAACAAAACCAAAAGACAACCGACAGAATGGGAGAAGATATTTGCAAATGACATATCAGATAAATGGCTAGTATCTAAAATCTATAAAGAACTCATCAAACTCAATACCCAAAGAACAAAGAATCTAATCAAGAAATGGGCAGAAGACATGAATAGACATTTTTCCAAAGAAGACATCCAAATGGCCAACAGACACATGAAAAAGTGCTCAACATCGCTTGGCATCAGGGAAATCCAAATCAAAACCTCAATGAGATACCACCTCACACCAGTCAGAATGGCTAAAATTAACAAGTCAGGAAACGACAGATGTTGGCGGGGATGCGGAGAAAGGGGAACCCTCCTACACTGTTGGTGGGAATGCAAGCTAGTGCAGCCACTCTGGAAAACAGTATGGAGGTTCCTCAAAAAGTTGAAAATAGAGCTACCCCACAACCCAGCAATTGCACTACTGTGTATTTACCCCAAAGATACAAATGTAGGGATCCAAAGGGTTACGTGCACCCCTATGTTTATAGCAGCAATGTCCACAATAGCCAAACTGTGGAAAGAGCCAAGATGTCCATCGACAGATGAATGGATAAAGAAGATGTGGTATATATACACAATGGAATATTATGCAGCCTTCAAAAGGAATGAGATCTTGCCATTTGCAACGACGTGGATAGAACTGGAGAGTGTTATGCTGAGCGAAATGAGTCAATCAGAGAAAGACATGTATCATATGACCTAGTGATATGAAGAATTCTTAATCTCAGGAAACAAACTGAGGGTTGCTGGAGTGGGGGGTGGGGTGGGAGGGATGGGGTGGCTGGTGATAGACATTGGGGAGGGTATGTGCTCTGATGAGCACTGTGAATTGTGCAAGACTGTTGAATCACAGATCTGTACCTCTGAAACAAATAATGCAGTATATGTTAAGAAAAAAAAAAAAAGAAGATAGCAGGAGGGGAAGAATGAAGGGGGGTAAATGAGAGGGGGAGATGAACCATGAGAGACAGACGATGGACTCTGAAAAACAAACTGAGGGTTCTAGAGGGGAGGGGGGTGGGAGGATGGGTTAGCCTGGTGATGGGTATTAAAGAGGGCACATTCTGCATGGAGCACTGGGTGTTATGCACAAACAATGAATCAGGGAACACTACATCAAAAACTAATGATGTAATGTATGGTGATTAACATAACAATAAAAAGAAGTATATTATAAACTTTTCTAGCCCCTGGAATTTTCTAGTCACTTGTAGTGTTCATAGTAGTTCATACTGAACATTCACACAGCTGTCACTGAATGGCAAGGAAGAACTCACACACACTACCTCATTTAATTCTCACCGTAACCATATTAAGTTAGCTTCTCTTACTCTTCCTATTTTACAAATAGGGAACCTGAGGTATTAGTAGGCTAAATACTTGTCTAATGTCCTACAGATAGTAAATGGAAAAGTTGAGGTTTGGACCCTGGCAGTCTCGTTTCAGAATGGGTGCTTCCAAACACTAACTAGATGCCACAGAAGAAAATACCATAAGAATTAAGATTGTTTTCTCACGCTGAATGCTTACCTTTAATTTAAAAGCATGCTGAATTTCTTGGTTTTTGAACTCAGGTTAATCTCTGTTTCTCTAGGGGCTGATATTGATGGATGCTCTTGAGTGTATTCACCAGAGAGAAAGATGGTAAACAAATTAGGAAGAATATCCTCTTTTTTGGGTGGCCTGTTTGTGTGTATGTGGGTAGGTGTGCATATACATATGACACAGACATACATGATCACTCACATAGGCATCTAAAACTATGGCATCTGGGTATTGTAAGAGAGCTCACAGTGTGTGTTTTTACAGGAAATAGACTCAGAGGATTAGGTTACCCCACACAACCTGCTAGAGGCTGAGATAGCACCAGAACCAAGTTTCACAATTCCTAGGCCGCACATACTTTTCCTCTCTTGTATATAGTGTGTCATCTCCATCCATCTCCAAAGAATGCTCCCTTCCTAGTAATTCTGTGTGAGAAGTTTGGGGAAGAAGTAACGATGGTAGACAGTCATTCATTTAAAATAATCACAGATGTTGGGGGCAAGCCTGGCTGGCTCAGTCAGAAGAGCATGTGATTCTTTATCTTGAGGTTGTGAGTTCAAGCCCCACCTTGGGTGTAGAAATTACTAAAAATAAATAAATAAAAATCATCACAGATCCTCCAGAGTTAGCAACGGAGATTGCAGAGGAACTCTGAGAAACCCTCACTTTCATCTGAGATTTGTCATCCTTCTGAAGGTCTTCAGTTAATTGTTCCTGCCACTATCTCTAGGTGGCACTGTTTCCCTTTAACACTACTCTGAGCAAGCCCATGCTATACTTCGCTTATATAAGACGAGGTAAGGCTGAAGATTGCAGGAACATCTTCACTCCAAGGTAGGGGAATAACTATGTGTCTGCAACGCACAGAGGCAATCCACTCTGCTTCTTGTCCAGTTGCCCCAATCAGAGAAAGGGCTCCAGAACCCAACAGTTGATGAATTGGAGAAACAGAGATGGTAGGACATGTCCCTCTGGGGAGAAGTAAGGAAAGTATGATTAGAATGAAGGGAACCAGAAGGATCATATTCAGAGTTTGGGAAGTGTGGGGAACCAAAAGTCAATAAAGCAAATTCATTATTTCAAACTACAAACCCTAGAGAGTTAAGGAAAGAGCAACATTAGGCTAGGTAGCTTAGTGGAAGCATCTTGCAAGAGAAACAAGAAATAGCTGGGACCAGAAGGATGTGGCCCTGAAACTGTGGAAGCTGGAAAGATCTTGGGATAGAGAAAAAAGCTTGAGTTTTGGCGAGCATCTGGCCATGCAGAGTAGATGGATGTGAAGACCCAGGAGTGACTTGTGGTTTTGAGTCTTTCTGTAAATGAGGAGATGAAAGATGGGTCCATCCACCATCATAGAGGTGAATGTCCTTTGGCAGTGGGAGACTTTTTGAGCAAAGAGCCCCTGAGGAAGAGTTGTTACAGGTGCATCCTGGGAATTAGGAAAACCCACAGAAGACTGTATTGGTGATTTCAGTGAGAAGGAAAAACAGGGCTGGGATTTTATCACTGCACACATAAAGCCTTTTCTTCTCCTCTCTAATTTTTTTTTTTTAGTTCATTCGAGACACAGAGATACAGAGAGAGAGAGAGAGAGAGAGCATGAGCAGGGGGAGAAGCAGAGGGAGGGGGAGAAGCAGACACCCCGTTGAGCAGGGAGCCCGATGCGGGGCTCGATCCCAGGACTCTGGGATCATGACCTGAGCCAAAGGCAGACGCTTAACCATCTGAGCCACCCAGGTGCCCCTCTCCTCTCTAACTTTAACTAAAAAGTGATGCACAGGCTTTTCCTTCAAGCTCTGCTTCTTGAGGTGTGTTTACACATGATATGAAGGAAATACTGGTATGTATTTAGTTTTTTGTTTCTATTTTTCAAGCAGGAAATGATTCTTTTTTACTAAGAGGGACTTTGGGTAGACATCCTTCACTGAAGGATGCTGGTCTCTCTCTGCTCATGTGGAGGGCTCAGAGGAGAGAAGCAGGGAGCTGCAGTGTTCTCTGGCACAGTATGCATCTTATGCACAGTGCTGAGTAAGCAAAACCTCCAGCAGAAATCAGAGAGTCAGTGACCATACACTGGGCAAAGAGAAGCAATGACCAAGACTTAGTTTCAAAGGTTATGAAACAAGAGGGATTTCTCTAGAAAAATTGCGCTTCTCAGAAGAGAGACAGAACAGCATAGAGAATGTTCCCTTAGGTCGGGGCTGGGGGGAGCTGAATACTGCCATGTGAATTACAACTGTATCATTATTATTATTATTTTTTAAAGATTTTACCTATTTGACAGAGAGAGACACAGCAAGAGAGGGAACACAAGCAGGAGGAGAGGGAGAGGGAGAAGCAGGCAGACACTTAACCATCTGAGCCACCCAGGCTCCCCACAACTGTATTATTTTTTACAAAGACTTCTATTATGGAAATTTTCAGTCATCCACAAATATCAACACACTAGTATACTCATAATTCAATTTCAGCAATTACCAACTCATGGCCAATTTTGTTTCACCTGTATCTTCCTTTGCCCCCATATTATTTTTGACGCATAGCTCAGACATTGTATTATTTTATCTGTAAATATATTTTTTTAAGATTTTATATATTTATTTGAGAGAGAGAGAACTCAAGCAGGGGGAGCAGCAGGCAGAGGGAGGGAGAGGGAGAAGCAGGCTCCCCGTTGAGCAAGGAGCCCGATACGGAGTTTGATACCAGGGCTCGATCCCAGGAGCCTGGGATCATGACCTGAGCAGAAGGCAGACGCTTAACTGAATGAGCCACCCAGGCGCCCCTTTATCCGTATATTTTTCAATACAGGTGTATTAAATACCTCATCAGCATTCAAACTTCTAATTGTCCAGTAAATGTCATAATTTTTTGTTTGGTTTAAGCCCAGATCTAAATAAGATACACCCACTATGATTGATTTATGTGTCTTTTGGTCTTTTAAAGGCTATAGGTTCCCTTCACTTTCATTTTTATTTATTCTTTGCAATGAGTATGTGGAAGACAACTATATTCTTTAAGTTGTCTGGATGTAAGCATCTCTGTGGCAGAGACTGGCTGAACATTCACCAACCCAGCTTCCTTTTCCTTTCAGGCACGCAGCCGAACCAAATTACCCAGTATTCTTGTAGGATCTACAGGATCTAGTGACTGAGCTGTGACCAATAGAATGTTGGTGGAGCAGATGGGTGCTGCTCCTGCCTGGGCTATTAAGACCTCCCATGTGCCCTCACCATGCTCTTTCCCTTTCCTTAGTTAAACAGAATCTATGCATTATAGATGGTGGAACCACGAAATGCAAAGAGCTTGCATATCTGAATCAGCACTTGGAGAATAACACCTGCCTGCCCAGGAGAACCTTCTGTTTTGCTGAGTTTGCCTATAACATCAGCTAGCATTTCCTCAACAAATAAAATTTTATATGAATCTCACTGTAGAGTGGTTCTCAACCTTGGGTACATATTACAAACACCATGGGAACTTTTAAAAAAGACTAATGCCTGGGCTTTGGCCCAGGACAATTAAATCTAAATCACTGAGAAGGGCTCAGGATATTTAAATAGGGTGTTTAAACAGAGCATAATGTGTAATTCTAACATATTCCTAGGGTTGAGAATTACTGTTAGTGACTGCGGGTTCTGTTATACTTAGGGACTCCTTTTCTCATTTCCCTAACGTGCTGAGCTAAAAAACCCCTCTAGATATTGTTCACCTTGTTAAATACAGATACTAGGCAGGATACACACTCCCTGGTTATAGTCAAGGTTCAGGCATGTCATGTGGCAAAATTAGGCATATAGCTTCTCACCCCCCAGTTGCCTGCCATTTTAATGGCACTTGTTCTTTCTGGGGCACACTGGTACAACCAGTCTTGAAACTCTCCATTGTAATCCTCTGTTTACATGTACGTTTCTGCCAGGAGATGACGAACCTTCTTGAGAAGAAGAGCTCGGTGTCCTATTCCTGTGTCTGTTGACCAGAACAGTGGCAGTCATATAGTAGGCTTTTATTACATCCCACTGATGGTTGAATGAGTGAATGAACTTAGCACAAGGAGATTATGGAAGCAAGTCCAGAGAGGAGTCATTCTTTGAGAAGGGAGAACTAAGTATGAAGAGAAATAAGAAAATAGTTGACTCAAAGCAAGTAAAGCAAGAAGGCTTCTGGTAAATTAGGTTTGAAGAAGTATACACAGAAGAGAAGGAGTGAGATCCACAGCATCCTTAGAATCATGAGTTATACATGGTAGCAGATAAAAAAGCAAATGTCCACAGCATAAAATGGTAGACTTGGAAGGGACCCCAACATTGATCTAGTCCAGTGAGTTCCGAATGTGTGGACCCCTGGGAGTCCCTGAGACCTTCAGGGAGTCTTCAAGGTCAAACTTTTCATAATATAACACATGATTTGCCTTTTTCATCATGTTGACATTGCATCAAGGGTACAAAAGCAATGATGGGTAAAACCATAGCTGCTTTAGCCCACATCAAGGCAGTGGCACTAACCTGTACCTGTAGTCACTGTATTTTCCACTATTGCACATCCACTGTAAAAAATAATAAAAAAAAATAGCAGTTTTAAGAATATTCTTGACGAGATGGTGCAAATTATTTTATTAAATTTTGGCCCTTGAGCAAGTGGCTTTTTACTGTTCTGTATGACCAAACAAGAAGTAGTCAAGAAAGCATTTCTGCTGCATGCTGAAGTATGAAGGTTGCGTCTAGTAAAAGCACTTGAGTTGCAAGCTTAACTAGCCACTTTTTTTCATTCTTTACCATTTTTATTTGAAAGAATGGTGGACAAATTATGGTTATGCAGACTTGGGAAGCTGGTAGACATTTTCTTGAAAATAAAAGAAGTGGGGCGCCTGGGTGGCTCAGTTGGTTAAGCGACTGCCTTCGGCTCAGGTCATGATCCTGGAGTCCCGGGATCGAGTCCCGCATCGGGCTCCCTGCTCGGCAGGGGGTCTGCTTCTCCCTCTGCCCTCTTCCCTCTCGTGCTCTCTGTCTCTCATTCTCTCTCTCTCAAATAAATAAATAAAATCTTTAAAAAAAAAAAAGAAAATAAAAGAAGTAAGCCTAATAGCTCAAGAAAAAATCCTGAAAGTATTTGTGTCCAATGATAAAACTTTAGCTTTCAATCAAAAATTAGAATTTTGGGGGCACCTGGGTGGCTCAGTCGTTAAGCGTCTGCCTTCGGCTTGGGTCATGATCTGGGAGTCCTGGGATCGAGCCCTGCATTGGGCTCCCTGCTCGGCGGGAGGCCCGCTTCTCCCTCTCCCACTCCCCCTGCTTGGGTTCCCTCTCTCGCTGTGTCTCTCTCTGTCAAATAAATAAATAAATCTTTAAAAAAAAAAATTAGAATTTTGGAAAACAAGTGTCTACCACTATGCTTAATAGCATCCTATAACTTAAAGATTTTTGGATGGGATTGGTGATGATACTAATGAACATAATTTTTTTTGATGTTGTACAAAGTAATGTGTCCACATTTGTAGAATCTGAAATAAGCCAGTGAACCAATATTTCCAGGTGACCAATGAGTGCTTTTACAAAGTCATATGTGTCAAAGTGACATCCAAAGTGCAAGATGGCCCATGGATGTTCATGTAAAAGGATACAAAAAGTTTGTTGTAGGGCTTCTGCATTGCAACTTCAAGGAACTTCAACCTATGAAGTTTGGTAGAGCATCATGGATGACTGTCGGCAATTCTCTGCAAAGGCTATTAAAATATCCCTCCCTTTTCCAACTACAGATTTCTGTGAGGTTGAATCTTCTTTACACACTCCAACCTAAAAAACATGTCACAATAGATTGAATACAAAAGCAGCTGTGAGACTCTAGTTGTCTCCCATTAAGCCAGACATTAAAGAGATTTGTAAAATTAAAGACATTTCTCACTAACTTTTTAGTTTGTTTTGGAAGATGGTTATTTTCCACAAAGATGTTTTGTAGGTTAACATGTCATAGGATTTACTGGACCTAATTTAAAAAACTTCCCTGTTTTAAATCCTAGTATGTTAAATATTGATGGATGTAGTCTAACTACACAAAGATTTTGGGCTCCCCTGTAATTCTCAGGAGTTTAAAGGGGTCCTGAGACCAAAAAGGGCTGGGAGATCCTGTAGTCCATCACTCTGTCATTCTGATGGGGGAAAGGAGGTGAGAACCACAGAGAGAGACAGAGCATTAACAATTGCTGGGATAAGTTGCCAAGATATAAAAGATAGTGTGGAAGAAAGTGCTTTCCGACAAGAAAACAACCAAACAATTCCTTGCTGGGAGTGCTTCTCTTGAATGTTTTTATGACCTGGAAATGCAGTTGTCATCAGGGGAGATTCTCAGCTTGAATAATGTATGGCGTGGTGCAACTTACCAGAAACAAGTGTTTTACTTTATTATGCTAAACTTAAAAAATCTTCTGTATGCATCTCCATTACTTGTCTTTTTGGGAACACAAAAAAGAAAACAACAGTAACAAAAAAAGAGCCATAGCTATAGACAAATGAGTGACTTATGGAAATTAGAGTTGGTTGGTGATTAACTGGGGGCAGAAGTCCAGGGTCCTGGTTCTCAGCCCAGGTGACTATATGAAATAAGAGAGACATGAGACCCTCAGTAGCAACGTTCTGCTGAGACAGATGTGATGGGGGAGCGCAGGATGCTTTAAAACACATTTCCTGCAGACCATGTCACTGTCAGACACAAGAAGGCTCAGCCAATCAAAACCTTCCAAGGACCAGCAATGTTGAACTTTAAGTCATGCACCATTGTTGGAGGTGCTTGGGAAGAGAAGCAGAAGGGGTCTATGTCTGCGGAAGTGCCAGAAAAGAGGGTGATGTGGGTCTGGGGTAGAGAGTGTGGTCGTACAGTATACTGTTCACCTGGAGTCACTGAGCATTTTAAAGATTTTATTTTTAAGTAATCTCTATACCCAACATGGGGCTTGAACTCACAACCCCAAAATCAAGAGTCACATGCTCTACTGAGCGAGCCAGCCAGGTGCCCCATCACTGAACGTTTGAAACGAGAGAGATCAAGGTCTCAAAACCTGGACCTGGGCTAGAGAGGCCCCCAAACTGGCCTCCACTAACCATGTACCTCCCCACAGGACAAAGAATCTGCAGGGTCAAGAGAACTTTCTCTCACTTAGCCCATGCTGCTTACTTGCAGGCCATATTCTGGGTTCTAAGTTCCTGGAATTCTCTACACAAACAGCCCCCATCCTGTATCCAGGCTGGACCTGTCCTGAGAGGGTGACACTCTGAGGCACGGTGATTTGAAGGGAGGGTGGGTGGAGTTTGGACATTTGTCTGTGGTGCCCCCACTCCAGCACGTGAGGTCCCTTGTGATATGGATGGAGCCAAGAGCCATGGATGTCCTCATCTGACATTATTCCTGCACAAAACTCCGAGGAGTCTAAGAATTGTAAGTGAATCTGACCTCTAGTTCATCACCTTGTCATTGTCAAGGTAGGGAGACAGAACATAATTTTTTAACGGTGGGATTCTATTTGGACTCTTGTTTGGGGCCCCACAGATGTTAGGGGCAGATCTATCCAAACCATGTTTGCAGACATGCTGGCTGACCTTTAGTCCTGGAATGTTCCCAGTGAGCCATGGTCTCTTGTCTCCAATCATTTCGTATCCAGAAACTCAAACTGCAGTATCATGACTTTGCTCACATGGTGAATTCTCAGCAAAATAAACATGTTTGTATCTGGACATTATATCAGAGAATTTGGCTAGTCATTAGAGTTATCAAGGGGTCAAAGAACCTGTCCCTAAGGGGGAACCACCTGGACCAGTGGGCCATGTTCCAAGCTAGTGGACGTAGAGTGGATGTCCTCTCAGGAGTATCCAGGATGCTTTCTTGTGTTGTTGCTGGAAACGTCCCCACACATCAGGCCAGACAGATGGCTGCCCCAGAGCAGGGTCACTGACTTATCTGCAGCTCACCCCCATGAGCAAGGCCTGCTGATTCAGAGACTATCAGACCCAGTGGAGCAGTGCATGGAACCAGAGCTCCTCAATCATGACACTGTCTGGGTGCCCGCCATACATTGGAGAAATGCCTGTTGACTCACCATCCTAACAGCAGATGGCTCAATTAACAATCAGAACTGTGGCTACCGCGGGGAGTTAAAGATAGGACGTTCTAAATCTTTGCAAGTCGCTCATAAATATAGCTGCCATTATGGAGTGCGTCCTATGTGCCACTAGGCACTTCGTGGTCACTCTTTCCTTAATTTGAATTCACAGAGCACTGTTCTGAGCCAGTGCCATTCTAAGCATTTCCAAATGTTAATTCATATAGTCCTCATCACGAGCTTATGTGGTAGACATGGTGCTTAATTCCATTTTATAATCGATGAAACTGAGGCACAGAGTGGGTAGGTATCATGCCCAGGGTTGGTGGTAAGTTGGGGGCACGAAATGAGGACAGCCTGCTTCCAGGGATTAATATACTTAATCCTCCTGGGAGCCCTTCAGGGCAGACTCTATTATCCTTGCATTTCAGGAGAGGGGGACATGACGCCAAACCCTCTGGGCTCCCCAGCTCCCCTGGGTGAGTGAGTTGGCTGTGGCTGAATAGCAGGTGAAAGGTATTGGGCTTGAATCCTGTCTACCAAAGTGGGTGGACTGTGAGTGCCCCCTTCCCCTTTCCTGAGTGTTCCGGATGAACAGGAGTTGGATGCATATCGGAAGACTTTGACACTTGTTGAAGTCAGGCCCATGTGCCATTTCCATTTTGGGATAAGTGCCTACAGATGGACTGGGAGAGGCCCCATGATCACTTTTGAAATGCTTGAGATACAGGAAGAGGAGAGATGGATGTTGCAAGGAGCTCAGTCAGCCATGCTGCCTAATGGCTTGGAGACTTTTGGTTCCTGAGTGTTCAGCTGACGTATGTCTCCACCATAACCGGAATGGTTGAAATGAAATGCTTCACTGTCCCCTGGAAAGAGCACTGGTTTTGGACACTGGCAGGCCTCGGGTTTGCTCAACCTCCCAAGGACTCCTGGTTTCCTCCTGTGTAAAATGGGGATGCTGCTGACCATGCTTGGGTTGAGGTGAGGACAGGCACTGAGCAAGCAGCCCATACAAATGCTGGTGTCCTCTCTCTTCATTAAGAGCCTCACATGAGCTCTGCAAGGACCTGTAGCAAGCTCCCTGCAAAGGGGATCTGGCAAGTGAGGAGAGTGAACCTGGACTCCGGAAAGCAAAGCGAAGACCTCCCTGGCCAGCAGTGTGGCCCGCTGAGTCCACTGACGTAATGGCTCAGGCAGAAGGCCCAGCTCTCCCTGGCCCTAAGCCTGGGCTGCCTGTGCCAAAATGGAGGAGCCAGGAGGCCTGGCCGGGGAGGTCCGGCCATCCTTTCTCTTCAGGCCAGGGACTGCCTCTCTATGCTCCCAGGGCTTCTGGGGGCCTTTGCAAAAGTGGATTGGGGAAATTGGTGCCAAATTTCTCTTTCTCATTCTATCCTGTGGGTTGTGTTTTGTGTTGCCAGATGAAGACAAATGAGCAGTAAAGCCATTCCTGAGGAGCAAATCAAAATTGGCAGTTTGCCCCCCGGGCCAGGGCTGCAAAGGGCCAGGCAGCCGAAATGTCACCGTTTTTTGTATTCTTTAGGGGACAGTAAGGAGCCCAGGTCTAGAATTATTTCTGAAGCCTTTCCTTCACTCTCCAGCCTGGCTTGGAGGTAAGAGGGGGAGCTGGAGCATATGCTCCGTATTGATTTGCATTTGCACACTTTCCTGCATCCATTATCCCACCTCATTAGGGCTTGGAAGGGGAAGCAGGGCCAGTGTGGCGGCAGCATGCGCTTTCCTGAGCCCTGTGGAGAATTGTCCCAAACAGTAAATGAAAATTGCGAGGGCCGGCCAGGAGCTGGCAGGTGGCTGGGCACCTCCGGGCCCAGGGCCAGCTTCCAAGGGTCCAGCTACGCCCGTGTTACATGGCCCAGCAAGGGTGCATCCCAGGCCCGGTGGCTCTGTGACTGATGATCCCACTGTAGCTTGCAGAGTCTCCCCAACGCCCTGAGGATCCCCACATGTCTGCACTCCTGGTTTTGCGCTCCTTGAGCCGTAAAGCAAATGGTTAGAAATAAAGCCACTCTTTCCCTCTTCCATGGATGGGAAAGGCTAAAATTGACCACCTTTTAAAGTGGGGGTGGACAGAAAGCTATCATTTGGTTCTTAATGAAAATGACATAAGGAAAATCCCAAGGTGAGGGTTGAAGAAGTGGGAGTGTGGTGATGGGCTAGGCGGTGGGGGGAACTTGCCTGCATCACTTTCAAGCACACCCCAAATTTATAACCAAATGAACCTCAGTTGTATTTTGTGTCCATGTGTGAAAAATATACATATGGGTATGTATGTATGTGTAAGTATATAATCAACCACATCATTAAAATACAGGTATGGAAGTGGCCCAGGCCTTGTTAGACCTCTGAACATCCCTGCCCAGAACTATACTCAAATGCCTACATGAACATTGCTTTTCATTCTTTTTTTTTTTCCCCCCCACTTTTTTCTCTCTCTGAGAATGCAAACTGGAGTAGGGGGGAGGGGCAAAGGGAGAGGGAGAGAGAGAATCCCAAGCAGCCTCCATACTCAGCACAGAGACCAATATGGGGCTCAGTCTCACAACCCTGAGATCATGAACTGAGCCTAAATCAAGAGTCGGACATTCAACTGACTGAGCCACCCAGGTGCCCCACTTTTCATTCTTTGATGCCTGTCTTATGGTTTACTTCCAAGACTTTTCTCCCTCCTTCTTAAGTGGAGACCTGGTTTCTAGATCTGCTTCTGTCACTCATCAGCTATGTGAGCATGAGCAAACCAAATGGACTCCCCCGAGCTTCAAATATTTCCTCATGTGTTGAGTAGATGGCACCATATTGATTGACCTAGTTATGGTATAGACGTCTGGTGAAAATAAAATGGCCCAACAATACCTCCAGCATGCTTTCGTAGTAAGGTGCTCTGTAAAAGTAGAGTGGTATCATTTGGGAATGAATAGAGCCATTTTTCTCCCTTGCCTGTGAAAAATTGTCTTTATTGATCATCTATTGAATCTTTTCATTAAGGTAATCTGTACTAGCTCTGGGTCTGTCATCAAGAAAGCATTGCAGACCGAAAGCTTGTCTTTGGAAATAAAAGGAGTCCTTAATAATCTTCCTCTGAGGGTAGGAATCAAGGAAATTCAGGGCTTATTGTGGAAGGGCTGTGGAACAGTGCGGTATTTCATGATTGTTCTTGCTTTCATCCAGAATGGGAAGTGGGCAATGGAGCATTTGCTGACCTGCATGGTGGTCCTGAGGAGAGAGGGGTCCAGGCTGGAGGAACATCAGGAAGATCATGGGGGCTGGTGGCAAGAGGTAAGGTCCAGTCAGCCCTGGGACTTTGGCACAACCCAGGCACAGGATGAGAACATTATTTCATAGATTCTAATTTCCACTGAACAGACCCAAAAGTTGTCAGGACTGCTTTTTACCCTGTGTCCTCTGAGAAAGTTTTCTTATGGGCCCTTGTTTTATCAGCTCTAAATTAAGTGGTTCACAGCGCCATTTGCTTTAAGGTAACTTGAAAATAAATCATTAGGCCCTAGAACACACAGTACAGTAAAGTGAGGTGGATTAGAAAGTAAAATCAGGCATCAGGATGACAACAGTTTACCCTCATGGAAAGGAATATTCCGCCAACTGTTCCCGTAGACTTGCCTTTCAAACATCCCCTCATTACCATTTTAAAACATGTGCTTATTCAGCTGCTCTCCAATTCTGCAGTTTGGCAAAGAAAAGTTGGTAGTATTAGCCCTTCTGTTGTAACTCAGGTGTGAGGCAAGTGGGTCCTTGGCAAGGCAGAGCATGGGAGGGGCATAGAAGATGGTGGGGGTCCAGTTACAGAGCCCCAGCCTCTGGCAGCGCCAGATACACAATGGGGAATGGGATACCAGAGGCGGGTGCAGGGGTGGTTGCAAACTAGGACACCAGGCAGCCTGTGGTTTCTGCTCCCAGGCCGTAGGAGCACTCTGCCTTCAGCTTGTGAGTGACACCCCATCCTAGGAGAAGATTCTGGAAGACCACACAGAGGCACAGTATCCACACCCAGCCATATGGACTGTGACCCAGGTTGGGCTCAGGCTCTAGATAGGGCAGCAGTCTCAAAGGAGGTGGCATCACCTAAGGCCTGCCAGGATCAGGGGCTAAGCAGAGCTTGGTGGAGGGGTCAAAGGAAGGCTTGGGCTTGACCCTGCTGTGCCTAGGCTAGGTGGTCCACTTGGCAGGCCGAACAAAAGCCCAGCCATCTTGATGGGACTACTAGTAACAGATCAAACCCCTCTTGGTTGGCTCTATTTGGCGATTAGACCCAGGATTGGGGCTGCCTGAATCTGAAGGATGGATCTCTCAGGAGATGCCCTACAAGGATTTGGAGAAGATAGAGACTGAGCTTTGGTGATAATATGGCTCCCTTAAATATTATTTGCTGCTATCCAGGGACAGAATTATAAAGCAGAGGAAGTTTCCTTTTGAAAAGAGTGTCTTTTATACTTTTAACACTACCTTAGACGAAGATGGGGCACAGATTGACTCTGAGGGTACTTTACCCTTTCTACCCACCCCACCCACAATCATTTTCATGAGTTTGCTAGGCTGGTGGCTGGAGTCAAGAGTAGTCAATAAGCATGGCAGGGTTCAAATAAGACTTTTGACCTTGGCCTCATTAACTCTAGGCTTTAATCAGTTGGGTCAAACTCTCCATTGGATGGGAGGTAGTTTTGACAACTGCCACTATTTTGAGGAGGCAGAAACTGTGCAGAGAAGTTCTGTCATAACTGGGGAAGGGGCTGGGGGTGCTCATGAAGGTTGTTGGGCTCGGGTGCAGGGGTGGTGGTGGTGGGGTTGGACCATGGGTCAGTGTTGTATAAATAAGAGGACTTCCCTTGGAGGTAACAGAAAATGAAGCCACAAGAACTTGACTCTTATATCTCTAAAGTGGGTCTAGTCTTGTTTGAAAATGGTTTTGAGTTCTGAACAGCATTCTGTTCTTGAGAATGACAAACATACCTGGCTCAACTGAATTCAATAGGTATTTTTCTTAAGCCTCATGATTCTTTGGCCAGTATTAGCTGAGTAAGGACAGCGTGGGTGCCTGAATACTGTGTGTGTTCTGTGAAACTCCCCAAGCACTTAGTATGACATATAAATAATACATAAGGGTGATCAAGATGATGACGAGGTACATTTTCTGGACATAAACTAATATGTCATTATCCTGCTGAGGGAGCAGCTTCCTGTTGGATGCTAAATTATTCTTTTTATTATATTTAAGGCACAATGTTGAGTGATTTACTCCTCTTTGTAATTAGACCGGGTGATTAGAGAATCTTTCAGTGGCTCTGCTCTTTCCCTTGAATAACACGCTCTCGGGGAGTCTGAAGGCAATGCACTGCTTACCAAGCTGAGAAACATTTAGAGTTAGGTTTTAATGTTTTTGCAAAGTGAAAAGAAAATGAAATATTCTCCAGAGATCACCATCAATAATGTTTGTGTAAAAATGCAACAAAATTCCAATGGCTGGTCTACCTACATGGCAAGATGTTCTACATTGAAAATAACAGTTCCTCAAAATACAGCTATGTAGAGTTAGGTCAGATATCTCAAATTTCTGGAGTCTTGCTCTAATCTGAGCTTGTAAGAGGGCAAATCTGATGCTAGAGTGGTCCCAAGATGGGACCCACCAATGCAGATTTCATTTTCAGAAGGGATATCTATTTTTCATCTCTACTGGTCCAAGTCACCCATAGCACTCCCTTCAGAGGTGGACCCGCCCTTGGAGGGTTCTGCATGGCAAAGGGGCATCCAGAATGCAGTGGTTTGAGCACAAAGCTCTCAGTGAAACTATCAGGAGCATCCTCTGTCTGCAGCCTTTTGCCCTGTGGGCTGTTTGGGAGAGGGGGACAGGCAGGCTAAAACTAGTGTCTTCAATCATGATGTGGTTATCTCCAGGATCATGCCATTTTGTATTGTGTGTGAATTTAGCATGCATGTCCATGGGTGTGTGTTTGGGGAAGATAATGGCCAGGAAGATGGAGAACAGGGGGATACCCTGTGATAGAGCTGCCTGCTCCAATTCCCAGCTCCCAGTGTGGTGAGACTGAGACAAAGATGGAGCCAAATAAGTTTTACTCACACATTAGTTTTTAATTTTTCAGTGCCAGAGCTTCTTAAGATGTTTTCTCTCTGACCCCTTGTTTTGAAATACTTCCTCTGCCAAGCTGATCTGTGGAATACAGCATTCATCGTATCTTGACATTATCATTGTTCTCTTGGCTTGATGTTCTAGCCAATAACAATAGCAACAACAAGAAAAAAAGAAAGATTGGTTGGTGTAATTTTACCATGGTTATATGTATAATTTCCACTGGTATTTTTGGAATACTAACTATAGTTTGATGAGTTTATATGATTTCCTTTGTAATTCATAGATGTCCAGGCAGGCAATATAGGAAACCACTCTCTGATCTAATATGGGTTCTTTAGTCCTCTTGTTCACAGAGTGCTTCTGTAGGACTAGAATTTCAGCCTATATGGGGTTCACAGAGCAGCATCTGCCCTACACAGATGCTTGAATCTTAGACCTTTAAGTGTTGGTTAGCTTTGTTTTTTTTGTTGGTTTTTGTTTTTAGTGTTGATTAGCTTCCTGCTAACTGTCGCATTCTAAACTGCTCAGTTATATGACCCTCCAGGTCCCCATCATCCTCCCTAAGCCAGTAATATTGTGGCCCTGATGCCAGGTCCCAATTAATGTGCAGTGGGGTTTTAGTTAGATATGGTGTTTTATTGATTGATTGATTGATGCAAAAGGTTGGTTTATTAAAGCATGGGGACAGGACCCATGGGCAGAAAGAGCTGCTGCACCGGGGTTGTGAGATATGGTGTTTTAAAATGTTTCTTGGAATTCATTATGTGGTATATCATGACAGAGTCTCAACCTACAAGATACTTAGCAGACATCAGCTTTGGGGAAGTCTCTTTTCTTAGTGGTGATATTTGGCAACTTGAGAACCTGGTGATTTCAGTCTTAAAGACGCACTTCTGTGTTATTGGGGGTAATTCTGCTCCTAGGATTAGCAGAGAGAGCACTTTATTGTGCGTTGATGGAAATGCATGAATTAGTGGACCTGAGGGTTCTTGTGCAGGTTTAATGATATTGACACCATGTTTGTTCATGAAAGAAGATGGGAAACATGATATGGTGAACCAAAATGACATGATAATTCCCACTTTAATGTTCCCAAAGACATAGCTCCAGTAATTTCTCATTTATGCTATTCACAGATCTGACTTTCCCCTGGTGTAACTCCAGCATTCTAGGAAAAAATCACTTATGTTAAAGGTGACATTGCTTTCTCTTTTGGAACACGTACTTGGCAAGGAATTCATTAGCCAGACAGGTGTTTAAGTCACTGTCAAATTGCAATTGCTTTTTTTGTTTGTTTGTTTCTGCCTATGGGAATAACACAAGCTATTAGATGTTAATAAGCAGCAACTAACTTCCTATGGCCTTTTCTGAGTTTAGGTATCTGAAAGAAACAGCAGCTGTTATTTCAAGGTTGCTTATCATTATTGGTTTCTTTCTACAAATTTAAAATGGTAGGAGCTTGGAGGTAACCTCAGATGAGCATGCTTAGGGCGCTGGTTGAAAACCCTCTATCAAGAGTATAAAATCAATGCAGGAGGCAATTGGGAGCCTCTCATGAGAACGAAAAACATCAAACAGCACATGAAAGAGTTGATAGCTGCTGTGTAATTGTATATTGAGGATTGAGAAGGAAGAAAAGTGGGAGGGCTAGAATTTACAGGAATGCTGGAGAAGTTGATGCACAAGTAAAAACGACATGGATGGAAGTTGAAACAAACAGGGCAGAGGGATACATTTAAGTCTTATCATTTGGCAGAACTTGGCCTTTTTTAGGCGAGTTACGTAGGTAAAAAAAAAAAAATTGAAGATGTCCCCATGGTTAAGACATGAGAGAACAAATTGGAAATGCCAGCCAATGGGAGAAGATGAGGAGAGGGATAGAGAGGGAACACACGGTTGTGTACTTTTAATGGCAGTGAAGCATTGGAGTGGAAAATGTGGAAAGTTAGAGCTGAAGGAAGCTTAGCAGTCACTTAGACTGCTCATCCCAGAGGTGAGACTATAGCTCAGCAACATTCAATGAGTTGGCTAGTTAGTGACACCCTTGGGACTACCGCCCATGTTTCTTGGTTTGTGTTTTCTACCAAGGTGCCTTGTCAAGGCCTCATGGAAAATAAATGTGGGAGAAGAATATGCTAATGTTTGGGGCATCCATGGAGCAGGCCAAACCAGAGGTCAGGATTGTGTTTATAGGGTGGCCACTAGAGGTTTCAGTATGAAGCAGAGTTCAGGAACAGCTCCTTTTGAAGCAGGGGTATAAGATGGAATATGTATTGGAAAAGACATTCAGCTTAGAACATTCAGCCAAAAACTCTAACAGTAGGACTGTGCACCTGCAGGTTTCTTAAGTGTGTGTGGGTTCCTGCGGAGCTCAAGCCTGAGTGGAGCCAGGGTTGGGGGGACACAGGTTCTGGGGCTCCTACTGAGGGTGCTCCACATAGCTGTAACATATCTAAGAATTTTAAAGTGATCCTGTAGGAGGCCCCCCAAGGCTGGCCAATATGTTACAGTGCTAGGTCACATGTATCAGTTGCCTTGGTTACTCTGACTAGAGATTTAAAAATTAGCATGGTAAACCTGGGGACTCCCACTAAACTGTCAAGTAATACGGGAGAAGACTCTGGAGCCTTAGTTAATTCAGTAAGCTGGTCAGAAGCCAAGATTGGGTATTTTGAGAGCTTGAGGGCTTCTCAGGGTGAAGTAGGGATGAAGACTGTGGTTAATAGGCAGTGACTCTGAGGGTTAACCTTGACTTCAGGGACTTCACTGGGCAATCTGTGTCTACTCTGAGTGGCAAAGCAGCTCATGGAGTCTCAGTTGAATCTTTCCCTGGGAGCTGTTTCTGAGGGGGAGCTTCTAGCTCTGCTTAGTAGTTCTTGAAGAGCTTCTTGGGGCTGGGCCACAATATTTCATTTGCTGGACTCTTGCCTGGGGGTGGGGAGGGGTAGCGGAACATCTGAGCCTGGTTTATAAACGCATGGCCCAGTTATGTGTAGGAAGCTCAGAGAACATATTAGGGCTGGTTTCAGAGGGCTTGTTAATGTAATGATTTCAGTGGCAGAATAGCCTAGTGATGAAGAGTGTTCAGACTTGACTTTGGTACCTTAGTTCTGTGATCTTGGGCACGTTATTTAACCTCTCTGAAACTTAGATTCTTCACCTGTAGAATGGACATAACAAATAAACCTATAGCACTGGGCTTTAAGGATAATTAAATGAGACAATGGGGTGCTTAACCCCTTGCCTAGCTCATGGGAAGCATTCCTTAAAATGCCAGTTATTGTTATTATTGTGCCTTCTGGTGAGTGAGAGTCTGGACTCTAGTTTAAAGAGACCTTTGGAACTCTCAGCCCTGGAGTGCTGAGCAGTGGTCTCATCTCTCAGAATATAGTAGGAAAAGTTGTCTCAGGCTTAAAGGAAACCCCTCAAGCCTCCATGAAGTCAGAAGGAAGAAAGAACATGGACATAACAGATGATCTCTGCACCATCTCCTTTTACCCCTTGAAAAATGGGGTTTTCGTGTACTTTGTATAGTTCTGAACGCTGGAATTGACTGGTCCCCAACATGGAGTTTCCAAGAGCCCTAAAGGTGGGCTCTCTGGTTTTGGGCACCAATAGGAGCACCAGTATTTGAATGTTTAGGGGAGACAGAGATTCAGAAGACAGCCCAGCTTCAGTGGCCCAGAGGCAAGAGGCAGAAACCACATGGCATGTTTGTGGGCACTTGAGATAGTGGGTTTCAGAAATGGCTGGGAGGAAGAAGGATTCACTTTTGGGAGGATCCCAGGGCTAGGGTCCTGACATCAGAAAGGATCACTAGGAGTGAATTCCTACTACTTCTGGGCAGTGTGTTTCTAGAGATTCGGACCCCTGGGGGATGAAGAGGGTGCCCGTAGGGCAGGTCAGTAGGGCAGGTGTGCCCACAGAGGGGAGCCCTGCAGAATCCAGGGAATCCTGAACAGAGAGTTCCCAGTGTCTGTGGAGGTGTGAAGAGTCACTAGCAGTGCCTTTTACTTGCTGGCTCTTTATAATATGTTTCATGTTGAGAAGTAAAGAAATATGACCATTTTACTAAAGGGCACTAGTTTCTTTTACAAAATGAATTGTATTTATGTATTCAGTGCCTTGCTAAGGGCTTGGGAATGGAAGACAAGGCCCCAAGGTATGAGTTTGAAAGAGACAACAAAGAACTGAACTATTCTGCATCAAGGGACATAAACTTTTGGATGGTAGAAGAGAGGAAAGTTGAGTTGGGACCAGGGAGAGAGGACTGAAATATGGTTTGGAAACACTGTAGGAACCTCATGAATGCCTTGGTAAATGGGGCCCAGGGAAGACCAGAAACTACAATGTCTCATATTTTACCTTAAGCTGTTTCTCTTGCTGTGTTCTCATCCTCTCCTTTCCTGGAATCTTTCAATAATGTCTGCTTCTCACCTGCATGCTTTAGTGAGCTTGTCCAAGAATGTGTGCAAGTCAAGGGATGTGATCCAGGTCGCTGGTTGGGTGGATGCAGTGAGAAGCACCCATTGGCCAGCTCTGTGTATCGTGTACTTGAGAATTAGGAGGAGAAAAAAAAGCAGAAGCTCGGAGTGGTCCCAGTTTCTTAGAAGTTTCATTTGCTCACAAGGCAATGTAGAGAAAGAGACATTTTAAGCACTGACATGAAAATAGTTTCTTTGACAAAAGTCTTTACCATTTTCAGTGTTCTTAGGCACTTAAGAATTGTTTCCTTTCATAAGACAGAAGTTCAGTTGAGGGAAATGTTCAGCAATTACTGTCAATAAATAGATGGGACAGGGTGACATATTGTATCACTACTCTTGAGAGGGGCCCTTCTGGTGACGTGTTCTGAATCACCATGTCTGGTGGGATCTTAGAGCCCCATTAGCATCTTCTTCCCATAGATCACAATTCCCCACATTCTGTTATCAATCCAAAAGCAAGGATTTTACATCTTAGATTTTCAGAGATCTTTATACAAAGTAATACCAGGTTCAGTAGAATGGTTCCAGATCTTTCTAGTTTAGTTTATTTTTTTGCAGAGGGACAGGGGAGCTTGGCACTCCACACTAGTCATTTCTTTTTATCTTCTAGTGCCTACTGGCTTAACCGTCCTTGGGTTTCAAGTGCCATGTCCAAATGTCAGCCTTTCCAAATCTCTGTGTGGTCAAACAGGGCTTTCCTTTCTCCCTATTTTTAGTGCACATATGATCCATCCCTGGTCTCGACATCCAAGAGATCTTTAGCAATTTACAAGCTCTGCTGTTATGAAAAATAATGAGAATTTCCACATTAGCATGTGTATCCTTATGGATATTTTTCCTAGTAAAATAGCTTTCAGGCTAGCATACAAATGAAAATGCCTTTAAAAATGTAAACTATATATAGTTTTAATATATAAATCCCCTTTCGGGGTGCCTGGGTGGTTTAGTCTGTTGGGTGGTCGACTCTTATCTCAGCCTCAGCCCAGGTCTTGATTTTGGAGCGGTGGGTTCAGGCCCTGCATTGGGCTCTGCACAGGGCATGGAGCCTACTTAAAAAAAATTATATATATATATAAATGCCCTTTTAAATTCCTTTCATTTCCAGCTATAATACATTTCTCTATGATTTACTATTTACTCCTCCATTTCTTAAACATCAAATTCTACATAAAAAGCTTAAAAAGCAATATGCCCTAAATTATCAGCTTCCCCTTTTACCGATCCCTTGGTTCTAATTTTCTTTCCATTAGAATCCTATCTGACAATTTCCAGTGGCATCACAATGTTCTGCCTTTACTGTGAATGATCTTTGAACACAAGAGGCATGCCAAGTAACTCCCACGGATAAATTTAAAGAGTTTAACATTCTTTAAAAATGTTTCAAAATTTGCTTTTTTAAATGTAGTATCTTCATATCATTTTGAAAAAGACATTAAAGTCTTATAAATACACAGGATTGACTTTTCTATGCTTAAGCCTAATATACTTTGGTAAACAGAGTATGGGGGAGAACAACAATACAGAAGTCACTGTTGTTTTCTGTCATGTCTTCAGAGGACAAGATGGCTGAGTTATTGTTATTGTTGTTGTTTTAAATAAAATAGCTCCTAGCATATTCTTACACAAAAACAAGTGGTGGATCCCAAAGCTCTGGGTGGACGCGTCCCCTTGGCTGCAATTCTAGTGAGTTTGATGGGCAAGGCCACAGAAGGGCCAGAGCAAGTTTCTCTAAACAAGGGGCCCAACACAAGCATCTCACTTGTCCAGTTTAAAGGCTGTACAGTATCAGAGGTGGAGGATGGATGGGAGATCCAATAAGAAATGGGGTCAAGTCTATCAACTGTATCAACACTATCAACTTGGCTAGATTTTGATCTATCAGGATCGCTGGTCCTGAAGAATATCAGGTTTTATTTTACTGCTAAATCCTCCCACCCCCAAATAATTAACTGTAACCAGTAATGATATAGGGTCATACCATCCATGTTCTGGAATGACTCCCAAGAGAAAACCCTCAAAGAGAAATCCTATTTAAAAATTTTTATTTAGGGGCACCTGGGTGGCTCAGTCATTAAGCGTCTGCCTTCGGCTCAGGTCATGATCCCAGGGTCCTGGGATCGAGCCCCAGATCAGGCTCCCAGCTCGGCAGGGAGCCTGCTTCTCCCTCTCCTCCCTGCTCATGCTCTCTCTCACTATCTCTGTCTCTCAAATAAATAAAATCTTAAAAAATAAATAAATAAAAATTTTTATTTATTCTTGTAAAGTATTACATGATCCCAGCCCAAAATTAAAAGGATAAAAAAGATATTCAGTGAAAAAAATAAGTCTTTCCTTTATGCCTACCCCAGCCACCCAGTTCTCCTTTCCAAAGACAGACATGATTACCAGTTTTGTGTGTATCTTTACAGGGGTAGTTCTATGAATTTACCACTTTAAAAATATATATATATACTGTTATGCACCTTGATTTTTTTTTCACTTAATATAACCTGGAGATTCCATACCATCTCAGTACACTTGGAGTTCCCACAAAAAATGGTAATTGCTGCCTCTATCCTTAGGTTTTCCTGTTAGTTGAATAGCTATCCTGTAGTTAAAGATGTAAGAAAGAGGATTCTATAATCTGTCTGAAAATCAATAAAACTTTCATATTGTATTTTTCACATTTCTTCTTCAAGCATGAACTTCTGATGATTTAATATAAAAACTGAGAGTTAAAAATACAAAAGTGTCTTATCCAGAACCATATTTAAATTCAATTTCTAATTCAGTTGTAGTTTTTAGTGAGTAGATGAAACACTCAGACAATCAAAGATAAAAACCAAGTAGATTATCCTGTTGAGACTTGTGAAGTAGGAAGACATGCCATCAAAATTTCCCTAATATCCCTGATAAGACATATCTGGGGCACTTGATAAATTAACAGTTTCCTAAGCTCCTCCCTGCCTAAGAGAGCTCATTCAGTGGGTCAGAGTGGGGGATGGTTTGTAGCTATAACAAGTATACTTCAGGTTACGGTATTAGTTATCTATTATTACCTCAAATTACCTCAAAATTTCATGACTTAACACAACCATCATTAAGTATTATCTGTTATGATTTTTGTGGGTCAGTTGTTCCCACAGAACACAGTGCACATGGCTAGTCTCTTCTTCTTGATGTCTGGGGCCTCAGCGGGAGGACTCATGTTGTGGCAGGAAGCACCTGAAGCCTGTTCACTCACATGTCTGGCAATTGATGCAGATTGTCTGCTGAGGGCCTGGATGACACCCATATAGGACCTCTGTATGTGGCCTGGACTTCCGCACAATATGGTGGCTATGTCTCAAGGGCAGTTGTTCTCAGAGAGGCGTGGGGGACAGCACTTGGCCCAAGCTGTATCCTTACTATATCCTAGCCTTAGAAATGTAATAGCATCACTCTGACCAGACCTCCTACTCCATTGGTTGGGGCAGTCAACCTCCCCCTGCACCAAGTCAAAGGAAGAAAACCTAGATCTCATGTCCTTGGGGGAGGAGTACACATCATATCGTGAGAAGAGCATGTGGGATGGGATAAATATACAGGTGTCACCATTTTTGGAGTATACTTTGTCTCAGGCTACTCTATGGCCACAACAATTCATATTCCTTTGTGTATAGAACACACCCATCCCCTCCCTTGGGACTCCCAAGTCTCATCCCATTACAGGATCTGGCTCAGGATTGGGGGCTAGAGGGTGGACTGTGGTGGCCAGACTCTAAGATTGCCTGTCCCCAGGAGCCTCATCTCATCTGTACTCATGGCTTTGGGTAGTCTCCCACATTGGATGAGGCTAACCCATATGACTAAAGGAATACAGCACGACTGAAGTGAGTGACTTCGAAGGGTAGGCTGTAAAAGGCATTGTGGCTTCTGCTAGTTTTGTCCTGCTCTCTCTCGGAAGCTAGCCCCATGGCTGTACGGATGCCCAGCAGCCATGAGGAGAGGAACTCGGGCTTCCTAGACAACACCATTACTACCTAACTTGTCAGGCATGTGAGTGAGCCAACTTTGAAGTTGATATTCAAAGTCCCCTGTCTCGCCTTCCAATGACTGCAGCCCCTGTGGATGTTTCACTACAACCCCTTGAGAGAGTCCCAGCCAGAACTGCCAGCCATGCCTCTACTGAATTCTTGTCCCAATAAGTTTTGAGGTGACATGTTTCACAGCATTAGATAATATAGCTCCCCAGGTAAATCTCATTGTCACCAAAAATTGAGAACCCTGGCTTAAGACTGTTGTTTTTTAGGCTCTCAGATTGATGATATATGAGGAAGAGAAGATAATATTCAGCTGAGTAGTGATCATTGATTTTGATCATTGCATACAGGCACCAACAAAGGTTGGTTTAAAAAAAAACAACACCCAACAGTACCCCAGAAAGAAGTAGGGAGTTTAGCTACATTTTCAAGTATTTCAGAAAAAGCACTTCTGGACCACAGGTCCGTCAGGAAGAAGACTCCACCATGGAAAATCTTATCCTCAGATTTTGATTTGAGTTTGTATGTCTTGGCAGGTATTAGCCTTAATTCCTCCAGGAATACAACTACAGAACACTGTGTTTAACTCTTACTTCTGAGATGAGGTCCCCATGCAAATAATAGTTTCTACCCTAGTTGTTTTTCCTGTGGGCTGCATGTCAGTTAGTAATTATTCTCCCAAGGAAAGTCTACCAGACCGATTCAGCTCTTCACATCCCTATAGTCTGCCAGGCAGTGGGGCTGAGAGTGTTTTTGAAAGTGTGGAAACAGTCTTCCAGGGAGAGAGTTTATGGTGATACCAGCCACAGACTATATTTTCAGTATTGTAGGTTAACAAGGTATTAAAATATCAAACAATCCTTAAATATTCCATGACTTTTTCCTTTGGAAAGGGAGAATTGAAATGTCAGACATGATATTTTTTTTTATGGTAGGAATAATAGAAAAAGTTTTAAAAGGTAGAATTAATTAAAATTTGAAAGGTAGAATAAATATAAAAAATTTTCCCAGAGAGAGTGGTAAGTGGGTTTGAAAACCCAAGAATAAACTTAAGATAACACTTGCATCAACCATTGGCCGTTGTCTTTTATCTGCAGCCTTTGTGCCCCTCGTTACTGCCTAACATTCACTCAGTTAGTGATCATCAGTAAGCATCCATCCTAGGTATGGGTGATGATGGAGGACCATGGCTCTTTAGGACATATTCTCTGCCATCAAGTAGCTGAGGATTGTGTAGAAGAAATAGAGACACATAGATGTCTGTGTTATAAGATCCTAGGTAACATAAGTGATAAATGAATGCTTGGGTATCCTGAAAGGAGATTGCTTGAGAGCTGGTTCTTAAATAATAGCTAAGAGTTTTGCAATTTGTAAAAATAATATGGATTTATTACAGAAAATCAAGCCAATACAAATAATTAAGAACAACTGTTATTCAACCCCATAGAAACAATGCTATTTAGAGTTCAGCTAATTCTTTTTATTCTGCCTTTCTAGTTACCTAGATACTATCAATCTATTCATTACATTTGAAAAATAAAATTGGGATTACATTATATCCCTTCTGTTATTTTTTTAATATACAGAGAACATATTTCTACATTGACAAATATCTCTCTACATTTTTAAATGACTGCTTATTTTATTATTAAATGCCCTATTATTGAACGTTGTTTCCAATTTTTCCCATTATAAATGGTGGTAATGTAAACATTCTTTTAGCCAACATTTTGTTCATATCCATAATTTCTGTAGGATAAAATCCCAAGTGTGAAATTTCTGCATTAAAGTGTATGTGAAATTTTACAGCCTGTTGACAATTGCTTTCCAGATAGGTTGTACTGATCACATTTCCATTCAGGATATGCATAATTTTGATAGCAGTGGTGGAGAGGGAAGACCTTCCAGGCACAGAGAGTGGTATAAGAAATAGGATTGACAGAAAGTGTCTAGAAAGTTTGGCTTAAGCACAGATTCTGTGCAGGATAGTGGCAGAGAATATGCATGGGAAGGTTGCTAGATTGTGGAGGGCTTAAGTGCCACAGTTTGGGCATATATATATATATATATTTTTTTTTTTTCTTTACTGAATTTTTGAAAAAAGACAGTGAAATAATTAAAGTAAAGCTTTTAGGACATTATTCTTTAAAAATGTGCAAGGTGATATTGTCAGAAAGACCATTTAGGAAGTCAAACCTCAGTGGTGAAAGAGAATAGAACATTCTCTAAGAACAGAAAATAAACGAAGGATATATGAGACATTTGGAATGTGAGAAATAAGACAATGTCAGAGGTAACTATAGGGTTTAGTGTCCCCTTGAAATGATACTAAATGTCACAGGTGACTACAGGGTTAGGGTATACTTGAAGTGATACTGATATTAAATGAATTAGTGGAAGCCATTGGATTATGAAGGTTAGAAATAAGAGTGCTAGAGGAGGAAGATAAACTTCTGCTTTGGATATATTGTATTTAAAGTGTTGGTGGTTAATCCAGATAGAGTCTGGTGGAAAATATGAGATTTCAATTTGAGAGAGACATCAGGCCTGGAGAAATGAAAGGTTTGTTTGGTATTTTAGAGATTTTGTTGTTTTTTAGGCTCTCAGATTGATGATATATGAGGAAGAGAAGATAATATTCAGCTGAGTAGTGATCATTGATTTTGATCATTGCACACAGGCACCAACAGAGGTTGGTTTAAAAAAAAAACAACACCCCAAAGTATTAGAGATATCATTGCCTAGTGCCTCCATAGGGATGGGTATAGTGATTGTTCCCCCGCACCCAGGCCTGAAAATCTCATAATTCAAGGGGCCCTGGGTAAAGTAAATAGATGGGTCTTGCCTCACTGTAGGGAATAATTTGCCCTGGAGTTAGCATTGCTCTGGTTCTGACTAATAGATCTTAAAAGAAAAACCTGAAAGGAGCAAACTGTCTCTGAAGCTCAACTTCTTTGCAGAATGAAGCTCAACCACATTTATAAGAATACAAAAAAATCTAGCATATAACAAGGTACTATTTACAATGGCTAGAATTCACTAAAAGAAACTTATGAGGCATGCAAAGAAGCAAGAAAATACAACCCATAATGAGGAATTAAACCAATCTGTTGAAATTGACTCCAAACTGATACAGATACTAGAATGAACAGATAAGGACATTAAAATAATTATTGTTCAAAACAATAGGTAGAGACATGGAATATATGAAAAAGACCCAAATTGAATTTCTAAAGATGAAAACTACAGTGTAAGATAAAAATTGTTTGGGATTACTTGCAGATTAGACATGTCAGAGGAAAAGTTTAGTTAACATGGAAGGCATTGAAATAGAGAATATGCAAAGTGGAGCACAGAGGGAGAAAAAATAAAATGAGCAGAACATTAGTGAACTGTGGAGTAATGACAGCAAGGTTCCTAACATACCTATAATTGGAGTCCTCAAAGGAAAGATGAAAGAGGTGGGGATATGAAAAATATTTGAAGAAATAATGGCCATAATGTTTTCAAATGTGGTGATAATTATAAATTCACAGAAGATCAATAAAACTCAAGGACAATAAACATGATGAAAAACACACCAACCTATTCAAATTGCTCAAAACCAGGGATTATGAGATCATCTTAATGGCAGCCGGACAGAAGAAAAGGACATGTTACATACGGGGCGGGGGGACAAAGGTAAGATTACAGCAGATTTCTCATAAGGAGCAATACAAGCAAAAAGACAATGGAGCAACTGGGGGCAAAAGCTGTCAACCAAGAAGTCAATGTCCAGTGAAAATATCTTTCAAAAATAAAGGCAAAATTAAGATTTTTAAAGATATACAAAAACTGATAGAATTTATTCAGCAGATCTTCACTTTAAGAAATGTTAGAGCTAGTCTTCAGGTAGAAAGAAAATAATACCCTTTGGAAATATGGAACTACAGAAAGGGATAAGAGCATCAGAAATGGTGAAAACATGCTGAATATATAAGATGTTTTCTTATTACTTAAACCTTTTAAAATGATAATTGACTGTTTATAAGACTTTTTTCTTATTATTCTTTTAAAATAACCAATAACCAATCACAGTTTAAACAAAAATAATGCCAATGCAGTGTGGATTTGGCAACAAATGTAAAAGAAAATGTGTAAAAAAATAACACAGAAGGGGATGCCTGGGTGGCTCAGTGGGTTAAGCATCTGACTTCGGCTCAGGTCATGATCTCAGGGTCCAGGAACTGAGCCCCATCTTGAGCTCCATGCTCAGGGAGGAGTCTGCTTGTCCTTCTCTCTCTCTCCCTCTCCTTCTGCTCCTCTCCCAACTCGTGCTGTCTCTCTATCTCAGATAACTAAATAAAATCTTTAAAAAATAGCACAAAAGTTGTGAGAGGAGAAATAGAAGTCTACTGTTAGAAGGTTCATGTACTATACATTAAGTGGTACAAAATCACTTCAAGATGTATTCTAAACCCAAAAGCAATCACTAAAATTAGCCAAGAAAGGAGTTATTAAGAACCGTAAAATAACTAATTTAAAAGAAGCAGAAAAAAAAGGAAAAAGAAACAAAGCACAGGTGAGACAAATGAAAAACAAATAGGAAGACAATAGATTTAAACTTAACATTTAAACTTACACTTAATGATCACATTAAGTGTAAATGGCCTAAACAGTCTGATGAAAACACAAATAACACCAGACTGGATTAAAAAACAAGACCCAATCATATTCTGCCTACAAGAAACACACTTGAAATATAAGGACGCAGATAGGTTACAAGCAAAGGATGGGAAAAAATTTCTTTGCTGACACTAATATCTGGCTATATTAATATCAGACAAAGTAGATATTAGAGCAAAGAATATTAGTAGGATAAAAGAAGGTCATTTCTTAAACAGAAAGGGTTTGATTAATCAAGGGGAGATGATGATCCTAACTTATCCAGTTTGAACAATGAGGACATATTATCTAACATGGCAGGAAATGCAGAAATTTCCCTATTTCTGCTCTGTCATTCCAAGGATGTCAGTTTGGTCCTCAGACTGGTTTCCCTAATAAATGCAAGACGGCTACCATCATTCTAAGGGATATATCCAGTAGGAAAAAAAGGAATCTCTTTTTTCCTGATTGTCCTGAGCAGACTTCTCCTCAAGTATTATTTATCAACACTGGATCACCTGTCCACCTATAAACTTAACCTGCAGCAAATGGAATGGTATCACTATGTTTGGCTTAGATCAGTGGTCAGTAAACTTCTGGAAGGGGTCAGATGTCAAATGTTATGGTTTTACAGGGCATATAGTTTCTGTAGCAACTACTCAATTGTGCTATTGTATGACAAAAACATTCATAGACAATGTGTAAATGAATGATGTACTTGTAGTATATTCTTATTTACAGAAACAGCCAATGGGCTGGATTTGACTTGTGAGCCATAATTGTGAGCCATAAGACTTCTGACTTAGACTAAGCAGCTGGAGAGGGTAAAGGGCTAACTTCCTTGAGGGTTGTATACTTAAAGTTAGTTCTCTAAGCAAGGAAATTGCAAGGAATGAATAAGTGATTAACATATCTGTCACACGCTGTATCCCCATTCCTCTGAAATACAGTTATCAGATGCTCAAGACTGGTTGAACGAATGACACGGTGACTGACCTACAAACTGATATGGTAAATGAGCACCTCTGCAGATAGCCTCAGCTTTGATTGTTTGAGGCTAAGGGAATTGTTTTCAACAGTCTCATCTCCTTGCCCTAGGTTTCTTGCAAACTCTTGAGATAAGATTCTTCTCATTTACAATTCTTACATGATACAATTGGCGTTAAGCTCGAAAGAAACCAGGTGACGGAAAGAGATCATGGTGCTGAAGTCACATCCCTGCTTCCCCAAGATGATATCCTTGCCTCTCTCAAGTCCCTTACATCAAAGTTTCTCAGCAGTAGCAACACAAATAATAAATTAAAAGGGAAAAGATCAAGCATGGCAGCACATGGCTGAAAGGCTGAATTATGATGTTATGAAGAAAGAGAAAAGGAGCCTCCCCTCCCCCCTGCTTTTAAACCTAGGGTTATATTTCTTCACTTGGTTAGTGAACACAGTTCTGTTTTCTCTGCAAATGCATTCTTTCTGAACTGTGAAAATTTGTGGGTGCCTGCTAGGATGATTCATTTCCCAAAAACAGCAATAGGGGGAGTCATGTCACCCCTTCTAATTGTAGGTTTGGGGCACCCCTTCCTGCCACTAGCCAGGAGTTATCATATTCATGAGCCATTTGTTGTTCATCCAGCCATGATCCTAAGGAATCGGAGCCAGGAAGGCACTTTTCTCAAGAAACGACAGATCAGTAGTTAGCTTTTAAATGATTTTATTACTGGAATGAATTCTAGGAAGTGAAACCTCAGGATCAATTATAAAAATTGTCTATAGAAGTAAGAGCTCTCAGTAATGTTGCCTTTGATTTAACAGAAACAGAATATCTCAAACATGCTGAAGATGCTGATTCCAGTTCTATGCCCCTTACCTTCAGTGCAAGGACATTGCGGTAGGATGCAGTTAAGACATAGGGAACACAGTGAGTGGCCTCTGGGCCCAGGCTTCTAGGTTCAAATCTCAGCTCTGTTATTGACTAGCCTTACAACTTTGGTCAAGTTGATCAAACTCTCCAAGCCTCTATTTACTTTTAAAATGGGTACAATAATAACACCTACTGATAGAGGTCAGATGAAGAGACTCCATCTTTGTCGAGTGCAAAGGAAGGGAAAGTGGTGGAATGATTGAGAGGTATAGGGACCATATTATTGCAATAACAGCATGGAGAATGGAAGGCATTGAGAGCTGGAAATGGTGCTCTGGTGGTTATCCCTTCCTGTTCTTGTTTTGAACAGAGAAAAAAACTAAGGATATTTCCTGGGCTGCCTGGCTCAGGAAGTAAAGGTGTAGGAAGTTTGCTTCCCTCTGGTCCACCCATTTGACTGGGTTTCCAGGGAAGCCAAGGTGGGATCCCATTCCTGGCCATCTCTGCTGAGACCTCTGTGTTAGGCTTTTCAGGATTTGGTTTGTTTTTCTATTCTCTCTTCTCAAAGCAGAGCCGACCCTGAAAAAACAAATTCTTGAATCTGTGTTTTAACCTAATGTAAACACTGGTTTTCTCAGACAAGAGTAAGAAATATGAGCCAATCTGGGGGAAGTTTTAAAGAATAGCATAAACATTATTGTGGAACATTTTACAGAATGTTAAATTCTCCGAATCTGACAAATAATAATAAATATTCCTATTTTACTCATGCCTTTTAATTTCAACTATCTACTTAAATCACTTTAATTTACATAAATATGTGTTAGGTTCCTGAATACATGGCTTTCTTTAATTCATAATGACTATTTTTCCATTTTAGGTTGATATATTTATCATTACTCATGCTTTTAGGACAATTGCATATGGTTTTCTTTCTAAAGTCTTGTTCTCAGCTTCTTGAATTGGTCTTGTTTCAGTTCACAATGGCCAAGGTACATAGAGTCACTGTCTCCAGAATTGTTGAGATATTATTCTGTCTTTTCCAAAGATAAGGAATTTAGGATGGTTCCTGGGGCCAGCAGGCCTTCTCTGTATCATATTCCATGAGTTACCTTTAGTCCCTTCTTTTATGTTTACTGATTGGAGATTGAAGAATATTTTTTTCACATATGAATTTTAATCATTTTAAGTGTGGCTTAAATTAAAGGGCTGGACATGCAGGACTCATGACAGAGAGGAGACGGAATCATTAGGGTAGAATGCCAAGGCCAAGTGCTATTTTCTGTTGATGGCCTTGAGAAAGTCGCTTTGTGTCTCTCAGTTTTATCTGTAAAATAAGAATAATTTAAACACCCATATTGCAGATTAATAGAGTATCAAGTTCAAACCTTTATGCTGAAACTGCTTATTGGTATTTGTCTAGCTATTTAGGGCTCAGTTTCTTAGGCATCTTTGCTAGTGATGTGTATTGTGACCCAGAGCACCCATTGATTAACTCAATACCTCCTTGGTACAGTAAGAAAAACATTTTTTTCCCCAAAAGTTGGTTTCCTGGCCCCAAGGCTGTGGCCTCTTGTGCCTCCATCTCTGCTCAGGTATCACTTTAAACTGTAGGAATTCTACTAAGATTCTGTCTCTCTACTCTCTTTCTTTCTTTCTTCTTTCTCTCTCTCTTTTTCTTTCTTCCTTCTTTCTTTCTTTCTTTCTTTCTTTCTTTCTTTCTTTCTTTCTTTC
>NC_058409.1:8421890-8516964 GCF_002201575.2 Neomonachus schauinslandi | reverse complement strand
TTCTTTCTTTCTTTCTTTCTTTCTTTCTTTCTTTCTTTCTTTCTTTCTTTCTTTCTTTCTTTCTTTCTTTCTTTCTCTTTCTTTCTTTCTCCTTCCTTCCTTCCTTCCTTCCTTCCTTCCTTCCTTTCATTCATTCTTTCTTTATTTCTTTCCTTCCTTTCTTTTTTAAGATTTTATTTTTATTTATTTGACAGAGAGAGACAGCAAGAAAGGGAACATAAGCAGGGGGAGTGGGAGGGGGAGAAAGCAGGCTTCCCGCTAAGCAGCAAGCCCGATGTGGGGCTCGATCCCAGGACCCTGGGATCATGACCCAAGCTGAAGGCAGAGGCCCAATGACTCAGCCACCCAGGAGCCCCCCACCATAAAGATTTTATTTATTTTTGAGAGAGAGAGAGTGTGAGCACACAAGTGGGGGGAGGGGCAGAGGGAGAAACAGACTCCCTGCTGAGCAGGGAGCCTGATGCAGGACTTGATCCCAGGACCCTGGGATCATGACCTGAACTGAAGGCAGATGCTTAACTGACTGAGCCACCCAGGCACCCTCTACTCTCTTTTCTTTCCCTTGGTTTTACAATTATGATCTTTTTTTCTTTTTGCTTTCCTATAGCAACTTCAGAATGGATTTTGCAATATCATTAAATATCAGAATTAAAATAATAATCCTTCTTTTTCATGGAGACTTTTCCTTGAGGGAAGTCTTTAGATAGAGGGTGATCAAATCCAGGGTAGGGCTTTATTTTTATCAATTTCCGCCTCACTTTGTTCCTGATGTAACAGTGACATCTTGTTCAATCTGCATAAGCGGCTGTGTAGAAGAGGAAATTGCAAAAGGAACATGAATCTCTATCATGCCTTTCACTAATTTATGCATGTGGGGTTCATTTCCTCCAGCAGAGCCCAGGATTAGAAGTGATGGATGCCTCCCCGGGGCCCCGATCCATCATGAGTTGAATGTTCTGCCACATCCTTAAGAAATAGCCCAGTTCTTTGAGATGCTGCTTTCTCTCTTTATTTTCTTTATTGTTTCCTCCTTACAGACATTATCTTTCTTCAGTAACCTGGGCTTTACTATGGCCCTGAATAACAGAATCACTCACTCATGAATGCATTTATCCTTTCTTTAATGTACTCATTAAAACTGCATGGAGGATCTACTCTGTGCTAGACCCTCTGCTAAACACGGAAAATAGGAATCTGGAACTAAATTAGTTCCAGCCCTCAGGCTTTCTAGGCTTGGAGAGGCAGTGGATGGATGAACCAGGCGATGCTTGTCATGGTTCCATGCTGGAAGAGCTTGTCTCTATACTATTATTAGTGGAAAATAGTATTAGCTGATATTTCAAAGTTTACATGGTGAGCCAGGCACTGTTCTAAGTTCTTGGTATGCATTAACTCATTTCATCCACACAACAACATTATGAGGCAGATACCATTTTATCTACTTCTGTTGCTGAGAAAATTAGGCACAGAGTATTGAAGGAACTTGCCCAGGGTCACAGAGCTGATGAGTGTTATTTTTTTTTTTTTCCCAAAAGAGAGGGGAGCTGTACTGGTGTTGGGTGTTGTGTTAGTTAGTGATTAGATAGATAACACTCTTGTGGTTTGGGCACAAGGGCTGCCTTTAAAAGGTATAGATATTGGATTTCTACCCCGGTGCTCATGTGGGGAGGAGTCAGGGCCTAGGAAAGCAGGCAGAACTTAGATCCAGAGGAGGGGTCATTCCTGCCTTTCCGTGGGCCTTGCTCTTTTGGGCTTGGGCTCATATATGCCCAGCTACTACTCAGGGTGCTCCTGCAGGGTGGGGCTGCTGATTGCCTTATGATAGGAAGTCAGCCCTGAGGGGAACCTGGGACTGGGGGGCGAGGGCCTATGGGTTCCCAGAAGAGCTGTTCTAAAGAAGAATTATAACAAGCCACAGTTGGGTCAATGATGATGACCATCATGATCATGATAGCTACTATTTATTGAGTACTTCTCCAGCAGACAGGAGAATGTTCAATGCTTTGAATATATTAGCACCAACCTTCTAAGCAGGCAATGAGATAGCTATTATTTGCATTTTATAGGTGAGAATACTGAGGAGCAGAGAGGTTGAATCATTTGCTCAGGATCACACTAGTAAGCAAAGAAGTTGCCCCAAGGAATTGAGGAGTAGGCTTGCAGTCATGCTCGGTCCAAAAGTATTAGGGGAAGGTAGGGCTCAGCACCAGACTGGCACTGGTAGCCATGGCCCAGGTGTGCAGTGGTGATCCGAAACAGTGTGGACATCAGCTCAACAGGGGCCTTGAGAGCAGGGGCAGTGAGGTGGGCAGTGAGAGCACAGGGGGTGGCCCACTGTGACGTTGAAGGAGGAGCTGGGGCACAGCAGTGGGGAGAGGGAAGTTGTGGCAAGGGCATCCTCGTATCAGACACCAACTGGGACTGCCTGAGATAGGAGAGTAAGTGTGAGGTCCTGAAAGACGGCAGGAGGGGGCTACAAGCTCGCAAAAACTACTTACACATCAATGTAATCAATGTATTCCCATTTCCCAGATATTTATTGAGTACCTATTATATGCCCAGGATTGTTCTGCGTACTGGGGATTCAGTAGCGGAATAGAGCACACAACAATTTCTATCTTCACAGAGCTTATATTCAAAAAGGGGAGAAATCCAATAAAGAAGAGAAATAAGTAAAGGCAGTACCTGACATGGTAAGAAGCGATATGTGCCGCAGACAAAGAAAGAAAGGTAAAGCAGGAATAGAGGATAGGAGATGAGTATGTGTATGTGTGTATGTGTGTGTGTGTGTGTGTGTGTGTGTGTCTGTTGTGGGCGGGGCTTTAGTTTTAGATAAGAAGTCCAGAGAAGACCTCACTAAAAATGTGACATTTGCTACAACCTGAAGGTGAAGGAGGTGAGAGATGAACCATACACCTGGGGAAGAGAATGGTAGGCAGAGAAGGAGCAAGTGCAAAGCCCTTAGGCAGGACAGTTCCTGGCTGGTTTGAGGAATGGCCAGGAGGCCATGGTGGTGGCTGAGGCAGAGTGAACTGAGGGCATGATAGCAAGAGAGGAGGTCTGAGAAGGAGGGCAGGAGGCAGAGAAGATAAGGTCATATAGATTACTGTAAGACTCTGTACTTTTGTTCTGTGTGATCTGGGAAGTTAATGCAATGTTTTGAGGGAATGTCATCTGACCTACATTTTTAACAGGAGCACTCTGGGTGCTGAATTGGAAATGAGGGGGTCAAGGGAGGAAGCAGGCAGATTACTTAGGTGATACAATAATCCACTGAGATAAGATGGTGGCTTGGGCCAAGGAGGTAGCATGGTGGGTGGTGAGTAGTGGTCAGATTCTGTGCATAATTTGAAGATAAATACAAAATGTTTTTCTGCTGGATTGGATGTAGGGTATGAAATGAAGAGAGGAGTGTAGGATGCTCCCTGTGTTTTTGGCCCGAGCATTTCAAAGAGTAGAATTGCCATATTCTGTGATAGGGAAGTTTGGGAAGAGCAGATTGTGGAGTATATAGGATGAGGGGCTCCAACTTGAATGTGTCAACTTGGGCGGCCCCATTACATATCCAAGTGTTGGTGTGTGCTCATGTGTGCCCACGATTGTCGAGACTGGGGATACCTTGAATCAAATCAAAGAAAGTAAAAAACGTGTTGAAAATTCTTAGAGGTAACAGACAATGTGAAGTCTTGTGATGTCATGTCACTGATGTTGGTCACAGGTTCTGGTTAGATAAATTTATGCTGGGGAAAGCCTTGAGCAGGGTAAGTCCTTCAGCAGAGTGGGAGCATGGTGTATTCCCAGAAATATGCTTTTGAGAAGCAATGTCTTGGACTCACAGCTCTAAAAATATCAATGTTATGTATGTGGATGGTCTTTCCTTTCTCTATGGTACCAGTAACACTTCTGGAGCTTGCAACCAGTTACTGTTCTTTGGAGAACCCCCTGGATTTTCACTGTTTGATAGTCCAATTCAGACATGGTTGAGTATTCATATTGTCCAGGTTGAGAAGGTCTCTGGGTCAAAACTTCTGGTAGATCTGGCTTTACTGCTTGCTTTTCTTTCCACCTTTACATGGATTGTCAACAACTTCTCAAAAGGTAAACTGGATGATTTGGTGCTATGCTTTTTGTAACATTTTGAGGCCCCTGAGTCTGATGACATTAATGGTAAAGGGGTGCAGGATAGAATAAGGCAAAGATTTGGAAATGCTTTACCTGAAACAAGGACCATGCTTCTGACTTGGATCAGATAAATTTAACTACATTTTGGAAACCCAGAAGAATTCACGCTCCTTCACCCAGAATGGTCACTATTTACTCTATAGCAGAGAGGTATCAATTATGTGGGCTCTTGAGTCAGTTAATTTTGATTTATTACTGATATTGCTGTAGCTATAGGCAGAGGAACTCTCTTTATATATGACTGAAGAGTTCTAAAATGTTTGCAAGTTGAAAAAAATCTTCTAGGCATTTCTGGGTGGCTCAGTCAGTTAAGCATCTGCCTTTGGCTCAGGTCATGATCCCAGGGTCCTGGGATGGAGTCCTGTATGGGGCTCCCTGCTCACTGGGGAGGCTGCTTCTCCTTCTCCCTCTGCCCCTCCCTCTACTCATTCTCTCTCAAATAAACAAACAAACAAACAAACAAATAAATAAAATCTTTAAAAAATATTTTCTAGACCTGCTATGAGGCCGGCACTTTTAACCATAAAATGAATTAAGGCATTTTTTTCTGTAAGGTCATTGAACTTCAGTGCATGCTTATTTTATTAGATTCATATCTTGGGCATGCTGCTTTATTAGATTACTTTTTCTAGCAAGGTTCTTTGTTACTCATTGCATCTGCAGTAGGTAAGTTTTGAGAACAAGAGATTGGTGAGAGCTTCTAAATTCATTTACAATAGAGTGTTGTGTCTGGGCTGTTGTGTCTCCCAGTGAGACTCTGAGCAGTAGGAAGTGACTGGGAACTTCAGAGACCAACATTTAATAGGACTGGGGGTGACAGTAGAGGAGATGAGTGTAGTGGAAGATGAGCTTCATTTGCTTAATAACTGCATTAAACCAGTCTTGATCAGCACACATGGTTTGCTGGAGAGTAAAATCAAATCATACCTTGTCTAGTCTCCTTAGATTACGGCTCCCACTGAAAACCTAGGGAGTAGAGGAGGTTGGGGCATTCAAGAGAAAAGCATGGTTCCTGGACTTTGTCATGAATTGCAAAGGACCACTGGACATCCAATACTGTGCTGGCTAGCAGAGAGTTGAGTTGCAGGGCAGACATGCCTGGCCACCTTGAAATGAGGACTGCAGGTGTGGAAGCCATTTATAAAAGCCAACACCAGAGCACTTGTGAGTCTTAGAAGACCAAAGGGAGGGGTGCCTGGGTGGCTCAGTCGTTAAGCGTCTGCCTTTGGCTCAGGTCAGGATCCCAGGGTCTTGGGATCGAGCCCTGCACTGGGCTCCCTACTCCACGGGAAGACTGCTCCTCCCTCTCCCACTCCCCCTGCTTGTATTCCCTCTCTCGCTGTGTCTCTCTCTGTCAAATAAATAAATAAAATCTTAAAAAAAAAAAAGAGAGACCAAAGGGAAATTTCCCTGGTGGATATTCCAGGGAAGACATGTCTTTGTTTCACATTACCATTTTGTACCTTGTATATACTATTTACCACTTTGTTAAAACGTGCAAACAATGTGAATGGTAATGCTTGTGGATCAGTCTTGATGGTAAGCCTGAGCATGTCCTTGGTTTCTTAGGTTTCTTTCAAGGAGGAAGAGCACAGAAGTTAAGTGCCCCAGGGAGATCAGCTAGTGCAGGGGTCAGGGAGAGAATGAGAACTCCCTTGGGTTGGGGTAGATACATACCAGAAGGGGCGAGACCTTCCCATGATTTAGCTAAATCTTACTGTTGGAGCAAATTGATCTTGGAAGAAATCTCTACAATCCTTCCCTACTTGTGCAGTCCTAAATCGAATGGATGTGAATCTTAGGGAAACACTTTCAGGTTACTAGCAGGGCAGAAAGTTCAATATTGACTTGTCGGGCAAAAATTTTAAGAAGAATCTAGATCTGCTCTGTCCACTATGGTAGCCACTAGACCCAAGTGTCTATGAACTCTAAATTAAATTAGTTAAAATAAATTCAGGTTCTCAGTCACACTAGCCAAATTTTAGGTGATCAGCAGTCACATGAGGTTAATGGTTATTGTATTGGACAGCACAGACAGGGAACATTTCTATCCTCACAGAAAGCTCTATTGGTCTGGTGAATCTGGATCATGAAAAGCCACAGCTTTTCTGTTTCCTTTAAGGAAAGGACAGACACAGGTGGAAATTACACACCTGGCGCAGATTAGGTGCTTCTTTTTTTTTTCTTTCTTTTTTTAAAGATTTTATTTATTTATTTGACACAGAGAGACACACAGAGAGCAGGAACACCAGCATGGGGAGTGGGAGAGGGAGAAGCAGACCTCCCATGGAACAGGGAGCCCGATGCGGGGCTCGATCCCAGGACCCCGGGATCATGACCTGAGCCGAAGGCAGACGCTTAACAACTGAACCACCCAGGAGACCCAGGTTAGATGCTTAAACACACTTCCTGGCTTGGCAGGGGGAGGTTCTTGGAGTCTGAGCTGCATAACCAAGTAAGTACAAATAGCCCTTTTCTTCCCCCTCTATCTCTAAAAACCTAAGGCAAGAGTAATCTTTGTTCTTTTGAGGGTCAGTTCCACATGGATTTGTAGGATTTTTGTATATATCCTAGAACAGAGATTTTCAAACTGTGGGTCATGACCCATTAGGTTGTAAAATAAATGTAGTGGGTTATACTAGCATTAGAAACAAATAGATCAGCACACTTCATGTGTAGTAGGATTAAATATTTTGTAATATTTTGATTCAGGTATGTATGTGGGTATACAGGTTCACTGGGTAAAAATGTGTATTTTACTGAGTCATGTTTAAAACCTGTTTGAGAGACAGCTCTGAAGTTGACAAACTATGAAATGAACTATCTGAGGCCCTAAAGCAAATGGCTTTACAAGTAAAGGCTAAGAATCTCATTTATTTATACCAAAGACCACTTATTAGGTCTTACTTAAAAGCCATTGGTAGAAGCAAAAGCCTACAGGGCATTTTGCTCCCCTAGGAGATCTTTAGGGCAATATTGTAGTGGTGTGTGGGGGCCGAATAGGTAGGACGGGATAATCCCTATTCTCTAATGTCCTTTTTTTTTTTTTAAGATTTTATTTATTTATTTATTTGACAGAGACACAGCGAGAGAGGGAACACAAGCAGGGGGAGAAGGAGAGGGAGAAGCAGGCTTCCCGCTGAGCAGGGAGCCCGATGCGGGACTCGATCCCAGGACCTTGGGATCATGACCTGAGCCGGAGGCAGACACTTAATGACTGAGCCACCCAGGCGCCTCTCTCATGTCCTTTAATAGCTAATAGCAAGTGCATTTTGGAAGCAGGTATCTTGCAGATGTGAAGTAGGTATGTAGTATTCAATCACATTTCAGTACTTCATTCCTTTTTTGTTTGAAGCAGTTTTAGCTGCGGTTACTTGTCTCATTTCCATGGATTCTGCTGAGTCAGGTGGTCTGTATGTTAATTTGTATATATAATTTCACTTCATTGATTTTTCCTTGTGTATCATTAAGCCTTGAGTAAGAGAGGCAAGGAGAGTTCTGTTCTTTGATACAAAAAGACCTATGCTTTTCCCTCCTCGTTCTAAGAAGTATAACAGAGTGCTTCCCAGGATTGTAAATGGAAGGAATGTTCTTCTTTGTTCTCTGACTTGTGGATTTTCTGTCCAGGGTTGTTTTTTTTTTTTTGCCTAGTTTGGGAAGAAAATGGCTAACACACGTAGTTTGATTTGTCTCGCTGGCTCCAACCCTACAATGGCCAGAGGAAAAGGACTCTGCTGAAGAATAGGTACCAGCACTCTGTATTTGGAAACAGCAGTTTCCACCCTAGAGAATTTCTTTTTTTTTAAAGATTTTATTTATTTATTCATGAGAGATAGAGGCAGAGGGAGAAGCAGGCTCCCCGCGGAGCAGGGAGCCCGATGCGGGACTCGATCCCAGGACCCTGGGATCATGACCTGAGCTGAAGGCAGACGCTTAACCGACTGAGCCACCCAGGCGTCCCTCCCACCCTAGAGAATTTCTGTAAGGATGTAACACTTAGCACTCCCAGAGAATTCTGCTCATTTGGTTATTTGCTTGTTGTCTGATGTCTGTTGATGAGAATATAAGCTCCGTGAGAGCAGGGACCTTGGTTGTTGTTGACCACTGTCTTCATGCACCTGGGATGTACTTGGACCTAATAGGCACCCAGTATAATCATTTCATGCAGTGATTCTCCGAGTGTGGTCCCCAAATCGGGCACAGTAGCCTCACTGGGGACGTGCTAGGGATACACCTCCTCAGGCCCCAGCCTGACCTACTACATTGGAAACACTAGAGGTGGGGCCCTGCTGTCTTTGGTTTCACAAGTGACTCTGATGAACACTGATTTTGACAATCTTGGGTTTAATGAGTCTTAAAACTGAAGTTGAAGTGAAGGCATTATGGGGGAGTTTTGTGTGCTCTTTTCACATGTTGGTGTTCTTATGTTCCCATCTAAGGTCTTACAGAGTGGGTTAAAAAAGAAGAGACTCAAATTGTATTTTAGAGTAAGCTAGAAACTTACTCTAACTATTCTAACCAAACTTTAGCCAGTGACCTTGTCTCTTGAAACCTTCATCTGTTAGTCTTTAAATTCTTGATTTGAAGTCGTCTGCCCCTATCATGACTGGGGGGAAAAAAGAGTACCAAAGGTGCTTATTGATTTTTGAGGGTGCCTGGCTAATATTGATCATGGAAGCTAACTCTGATACATAAAATTTGAACTAGCAATTTGCCTTTTCAAAATCTATCCTAAGTAAATGGTTAGAAATGCCATTACCACTAGTAAAGTATTTGTCTGAAATATTTAGCTATTATAACCTCTAAATGTCCAACTATAGAAGAATAAGTAAACAGAATTATGATACAGGCTTTAGATTATTATGTAGCCAATAAAATATTCTTAAAGAATTTTAAGTGACCTGAAATGCTTAATATCTAAAGGGAAACTAACAAAACAGTTCACAAAGCATCATGTTTTATGAAAAGTATATGTTTGTAAATAAAATGGTATAGAAAAAAAGGAGATAACATCATAATATGGATAACTTTCTGGAATGTGTAAGACTATTGATTTCCTTAACTTTTCTTTCAATTTTGGATTTGTTTACAATGAATATATTTTAAAATTAGAACAAAAATGTATATTTTGTTACAAAATACTAAAAAATTAAGAGAAACTTATTCTTCTACTGTGCTAGTCTAACAGCTATGTTCATATTTTCATATTTTGTTCTAATTTTAGTCCATATGTATTTTTTTATGATCATATTTATCAATCACATTTTCTCATTTTATAAAGGGCCCTAAACACGGGGACTTGAAATTTGTCAGTTCTTTGTGTATTCTTTCTCAAACTGATATTTTAGGATTGCAAATTTCTTGATGTAGTCTGAACAGTTCCAGAACAGTTAGTGCCTGAAATGTATTTGAAAAAGGAACACATTGCATAGAACACTGTCAGATGAAGAGGTGCTTCTAGGGGGGTATTTCCGGAGTAGAAGAAAAGGGATCTGAATCAGTGCAGCTAACTTTTCCCAAGAAAGATAAGAAGATGAGGATAGTACGTGGGAAGTAAGAATGGAAGGGCAGAAGGATGGGCAGAGGTCTAGAGCGGGTCCTGAAGCATGACCCACCCTTCCATGAGGGTGGGATTGGGGTTCGCACCCACAAACACCCAGTGTCATTTCTGTTCCAAAAGCCAAGCAAGTCCTGCCTCTGCTTTTAGGAAACTTACTTGATTGTTTATATTTTTTCTTTCTTTCTTTTTTTTTTTTTTTAAAGAGTTTAAGTAATCTGTATACCCAATGTGGGCTCAAACTCACAACCCTGAGATCCAGAGTTGCATGCTCTACTGACTGAGCTAGCCAGGCACTCCTCTTTTTTTTCCCCCGCTGAATGAACTATAACTCAGGGGAAAAAAAAAAGAATGGAAGTAGCTTTCAAAGCCAGAGTCTACGTAGTGGAAAAGGAGATTTAGACCATTTCAAATAATCAGGGCACATACCTGGGGTGGCAATTCCAAAGGTTTTCCTTTGGAATAGCCAGTGTCTGAGAACTTGGCCTCCACCTTGGAAAGTATATACAATTCTGGCTACCACGCAACATAATGGGTCTAATACTTTTGAGTTTTATTGTAAAAAAACACATGTAAGTCTTTGGTCCATTTGGAATTTTCACTAATTTAGGAAGTCACCCATTCTTCACCCCCCGCCCCCCCGCTCCCAGATTGGTGGGTAGTTGACCTAATATCATTCATTGATCTGGAATGCCAAATTTATTATATACTAAGTCCCTTATATATTTAGGCTTATTTCTAAACTTGACTCTGTTGTACTAGTCTCTCTAGGCAGGCACCCCAGTACCAACCATTCCATTTGTAATCTGTTTGTAATGTTTTTATGTAGGTGAGGTTAATTCCCTGTTAGAATCTTCTTGTTCTGTTTTTTTTTTTTAATAGCAAAATTTGATTATTTTATATATGATCTTAAGAGTCAACCTGTCCTGGGGTGCCTGGATGGCTCAGTCGGTTGGGCATCTGCCTTCGGCTCAGGTCATGGTCCCAGGGTCCTGGGATGGATTGAGTCTGGCATCGGGCTCCCTGCTCAGCGGGGAGTCTGCTTCTCTTTCTCTCTCTGCCCCTCCCTGCCACTTGTGCGCTCTCTCTATCAAATAAATAAATAAAATCTTTTTAAAGGGGGGGGGAAGTCAACCTGTCCAACTTCAAAACTAGTGAGAACATTGCTATCTTTACACTTCTGCGTCTTCTCAAGAATAAAGTATATCTCTATTTATTCCCCATCCTCTGTATTTTCCTTTAGCATTGCAAAGTTTTCTTTCTTTCTTTTTTTTTTAAAGATTTTATTTATTTATTTGACAGGGAGAGACACAGCGAGAGAGGGAACACAAGCAGGGGGAGTGGGAGAGGGAGAAGCAGGCTTCCCGCAGAGCAGGGAGCCCGATGCGGGGCTCGATCCCAGGACCCTGGGACCATGACCTGAGCCGAAGGCAGACGCTTAACGACTGAGCCACCCAGGAGCCACTTCTTTATTTCTTTATCTAAAATGGGATATCTCTTGCAAATTTCACATCCATGTATTTTATCTTGTTGTATATATTATAAGTGACTTTTTTGTTATATTTTGCAATTGGTCATTGTTTTTATAGAATAGACCCATTGATAATGATTCATTAATATAATAACCCAATACATTACCAGATCCTATTACTGTTTCTATTAGTTTTTGTTTGATTTTCAGGTTTACAGGTATCAAGTCCTATATTCTAAAATGGTGTTCAGCTGTCCCCCAGTTTTTGTCTTTTATTAAAATATAAATATTAAAATATAATTAACCTGCAATGCTATATTAGTTTCACGTGTACTGCATAGTGATCTGACAATTCTGTACGTGATTCTGTGCTCGCCATGGTAGGTGTAGTCATTTGTCACCATACAACATCATTACTATATTATTGGCTATATTCCTTATGCTGTACTTTTCATCTCTGACTTGATCATTACTGGAAGTTTGTACTTCTTAATTCCCTTCACCTACTTCATCCACCCCCTCTTACCTCCTCTCTGGCCACCACCATTTTATTCTCTGTATTTAGTCTGGGTTTTTTTGTTCATTTGTTTTGTTTTTTAGATTCTGCATATCAGTGAAATCCTATGATACTTATCTTTGACTTACTTTATTTATACTACCCTCTAGGTCTATTTATGTTGTCACAAATAAGAAGATCCCATTCTTTTTTATGGCTGAGTAATATTCCTGTGTGTGTGTGAGAGAGAGAGAGAGAGAGAGAGAGCGTGAATGAATACTACATCTTTTTCCACCCATCTATTAATGGACACTTGGGTTGCTTCCATAGCTTGGTTCTTGTAAATAATGCTACAATAAAAATAAGGATGCATCTATTTTTTTGAATTAGTGTTTTTGTTTTATTTAAGTAAATACCCAGTAGTGAAATTATTGGATTATATGGTATTTGTATTTTTACTTTTTAGAGAAACCTCCACACTGTTTTCCACAGTGGTGCACCAATTTACATTCCCACCAACAGTGCACGAGGGTTCTCTTTTCTCCAGGTCCTTGCCAATGCTGTTATTTCTCAATTTTTACATCTTTTATTTCTCTTGGCTAATTTAATCGAGTACATCCACAAATGTTAAATACTTGTTTCTTTTTTTTAACTAATGGATACAATGGAGGTGTTTATAATTGTTAGGATGATTGCAAAGATGAGCATGTGTGTGATACTGTGTTCCCAAAAGCTCTTCTAAGTTTTTTATATACATTAACTTCACATTCAGAATGGCTGGCATTTGACTTGAAATTATGTATTTTATCATGCAGTCGAGTTTCCATATACTTATATTTTATTTAAAATTATTTTTCTTCATCTGTTCTAGATTTTAAAAATGCAATGCCATTTTAGCATCTGTATAACTGATAATATAGTGTGCTTTTCTCTTTTGACATGTTGATAGAGTGAATTATATTAATACATCTTAATAGCAAATCATTTTGGCATGGTTAGTGATACATCATTCTTTGTGATTCTGGCTTCTTTTTGCCTCTATCTTTATATAAGATTTTTTGCATTAATATTCATGAATCAGATTAGACTAAAGCTTTGTTGTTGGTTTTTTTTGTTTTTGTTTTTGCTATACTAGATTTCTGTATCCATATCATGCAGGCTTTTGAAAAACCTTGGCAGTTCATGTTCTCTTCATCTGTGTTGGAAAATTTTTAACAATTGAGTTTGTTCCTTGAAGGTTTTAGAACTCACCTGTGAGATGATCTACACATAGCTTATTGTAAAGTGTTTTGGTTTGTTGGTTTGTTTGTTTTTGGGTAACAGTCTTTTCCTACTGATTTTCATTTCTAGTGTCAGTTTTAGTAATGTATATTTTCCTCCCCATTTCTTTTTGTTTGCATTTTTATTTGCATAGCAGAGGCTTTGAGAAAGCATTCTCATAATTTTTCTCTGCTCTTTACCTCCCCACGACCCCACAGTTCTAAATAAAGTTGTTTAGGGGCTTATTCTATATCCCTTCCCCCACTTTCCAAACCAATTTTACCCTTAGAGGTAACCTTGAAGTTCTGGTACTTGAGAAACATTACAGCTTTTTGTTAGCATGCTTTTTAAAAAAGTCTTTGCAAAACATTGACTTGGTTCTTGTCAAGAATTCGGGACCTCTAAAATTGGTTTGTTTTTAGATGGAAAAGATAATAGAAAAGTGAGGTAAGATGATCAGCCTCACTGCATTGCAGGGGAGAGTTTGGAAGGCATGAGAGCACTTAGCAGGGAAAATGGATTTAGTCTTAATAACATACTACTGTTCTTGGGAGCAGAGGCTTTTAGGTTGGAGTGGTGAGTTGATCCCTTCTGGCCAGTGGACTTCACAGACCTAAAAGAACACATAGTGCTCTTAATTCCATGTTGATCTTGAGTGATTTTCACTTTGATTTTCCCCTTTACTTCTTCACCCCATTGAAATCAATAGGATTTGGAGGGCAGGGTAAGGAAGAGGAATGGTGGGATTCTCACTTGTTTATGGGCTTGGCAACTGAATGGATGCAAGAGCCACCATTAAGTAGGATCAGAAAAAAATGAGAAGGAATTGATTCAGTTGGAAAGGCAAGGAGTCTGGTTCCGGACTTGCAAAGCCTCTGAGAGGTCAAGGGTGAGATACCCAACCTGTATTTTGACACCTGAAGACTTAAGACAGAAGTTTGCCTGGAAATATTTAAGACTTACTTCAGATTCTTTTAATTTCACACACAATTACTGTCATTGCTCTGGTTTTCCTTGCTGTTAGTCTTTTTTTTAAGATTTTATTTATTTATTTGACAGAAAGAGAGCGATCAGAAGCGGGGTGGGGGGGGCAGAGGGAAAGGGAGAAGCAGGCTTCCCTCTGAGCAGGAACTACCCCCCACCCCATGCAGGGCTCGATCCCAGGACCCTGGGATTATGACCTGAGCCGAAGGCAGATGCTTAACGACTGAGCCACCCAGGCACCCTCCTTGCTGGTAGTCTTGATGGTCTATGATCTTACTGAGATTAAGATCCTTCAAAGTCCTTAACAGTGTCTGGCAGTGTTCTTGATACTTTGTTCTCCTGGCTTTCTCCTTAGACACTTAAATTCCACAATATGACCCCAGGGCTGGTCCAGCTGAACTATTTTATTCTCTGAACACTTTATCTCATGACTCAAATGAACTGCACACATTTGCTCTCATAAATTGCCCCTCTGCCTGGAAGACAACATCCCCAAAACTTGAACAATCCTACTTACCATTTCTTCCAGACCAACCTAAATGCTGCCTCCTCTGTGAAATATTCCACGCCGCCCCCTGGAGGGTTTTACAGTTCCTTTCTCTGTTGGCTCACAGTGTGTTCACTAATGACCCCAAAATAGTCTGTTTTCCCATCAAACGTATTAAAGAACAGACTCTTGATAGCACAGATTCACTTCTGTGCCCCTACTACCCGGGTTGGTTCTGGTATGTAGTGAGTGCTCTGGCTTGTTGGTTAAATGAGTGGGTGACCTTTTAATCAAAATGATAAATAGTGACAGTTTTAGGTTGAATGATCAGTGTAGATGAATGCTGAAACAAGCGGCTGAAATGATTTGGGCCAGCCATAATGGGTGTACTCAGTGCTGGCACCTAGCAAACAGCCAGGTCCACCCAGCTGCTGGGATAAGGTAAGCCTTACACTAATCAGACCACAGCAGCCACTCTGAGTCCACCTGCTCCCTGTCCCTGCACTCTGTGTTCCAATTCTCTCTTCACTGAATTTAAACTCTTTCACCATATCCAAGACCACAATCCCACCTCCACCCCCCGGAGCCCTTGAAGTTGCTCTTAATCCCACTTAATTAGAATCTTTTCATATCCTGACTGGCCTTGCGGTATCTTAGAATATTTGTTCTCAATTCCACTTCCTTTGTCTGAGGCATGAACTCCTGCCCCTCCCAAACCTGAAGAATCCACCTGCTGGACGAGTAAGGAGATATCTGGTAAAGCCAGGTCTGATCTCCTGTGAAGGGGAAATTGACATGAACAACCCTTTAAATGATTGTGTTTTATCTCAATTCCCATTTGCATCATAATTAGACCAAGATATACACAAAGCTAAAATATGGATAGTGATTTTAAGGTTTTGAGGGAATAATCTGTTGGTTTGGGCTATCTTAAAGACAAACGCTTATTTTCTGTAAGAGGGTAAATGATGACCTATCATTTACAGCTGGCGTGGTTCCAGAAGTTTCTGAGATCATGGCGATTACCCAGGCAGCGTCAGCCACTGTTGGTCCTGTTGTGAACTCTTTGGAGAGTGTCCTGAGGGTAAGGCTTGGAAACAAATTCAAGACCTGTTGCTATGTAATGAGTCCCAAGAGGCTCTTGGCTTCCCTAGTATTTAACAGCATATGAGTAATGTTAATGGCCATAATTGCTAATTGCTCAACAAGGAAAATCAAAAGCCCCTGTAAAGAGCAAGGGAATGACTGTACTTTGCACAGTGAGTGACTTATAAGAGGATAGGAGGCCCAATTATGGCTGAAAGCTCAGTGTGAAGAGTTAAAGAAGTAGTTTTTCAAATGGTTTTGTTGGGTCTTATTTCATGGACGTAAATGTCTTTCCTCTTTTTCTCTGTGCTTTGATTTTGCCATTAAGTATAAAGGAAAATCACTGAGTGGGAGTAATAAGCTAACATTTAGCACATCTGTGCTATGAAGACACTATATGGATTAACTTCATGATGTCTAAAGGTTATTGTGACATTATTACCTCCATTTCATGGGCAAATACACTGAGGCACAGAGAGGATTAATGATTTTGTGTATATGATGCAGGTAGTAGTGACAGAGCCCCAAACTCTAGAACCTGCACTTGGTGCTATTCTCACACTGCAGCTTGAATCCACATTTGCTGCTGGGCTGCCAGGTCCCAAAGGGGAGATGACCAGAAATAAGCTCTTGGGCTGAACTTTGCTCAGAAAAATAGGCCATTGATTGTGACAGGGAAGGGGAGGCAGGTGATGGAAATCCATGCCTTTGGCTGTTGGGGGAAGAATGAAGAGAGGGCTGGGGGTGGCAAGAGGCTAGCATGGATTTGGACACTGCAGAGCTGATCCTGGAGCGAACAGCTCACCAATGCCTTGTATCAAGGAGCACAACAAGATAAGCTGTGACTGTAGATTGTTTTGGTGATGCGGAAGGGGTAAGAATCCCAGACCAGCTGGAAGGCAAGGGAAGGCAGTGAGAGAGGGGTAAAGAACACCTTGCTCAGCTGAATGGTAAAGAAATGAGTCAAGGCTGTGGCTTCCTTGTACTGTTTTGATAGAATCCAAGGAGACCGAGGAAAATCCCGGCAGATGAGGCTGGCAAGAGCCCCTGTGGTGACCTTATAGCAACATGGTTGACTTGACCCAGCAGATGGGAGGGAGACACCAAGAAAGAAGAACTTAGAAGAGATTTTCACAAATTTAGTTGCAAAATTTCTATTTCTTTGGCTTCTACAGTCAATCTTGCAAAAATGTTTTTAAGTAGAGTCAGAGTCCTATACTTCTTTCTCTACATGAACTTTTCAATATTCCTCACTTTGGGGGCTCTCATTTCTTCTGATGTCAAGATCCTGGGGTTTTACAACTAAAGATTGGCACTAGATACGTGGGGAGTTATCTAGGTCATGTTTCATGATTAATGTATTCTACCCTCAGGACATTAATAGCTTCTTTTCACTTAGAACCAGATTTTTTTTTTAACTTTTAATGACCTTTTAACCTATTTTCATATAAAGTAAGACTTCTCCTCTGGGAATGACAATTCCTTAATAGACTTAGTCATACAAGCTCTTTATAGAGAAAAATATTTTTTTGTGGGGGCTTGGGGAGAACATCTTACACAAAGTTTCTGTGTGTTTGGAAAAATGTGTAGTTTGGCCCATTTTCAAGTAATGAGAACTCTAAATAGAACTGTACTGTTAAAAAAAAAAACTTAGTGGTTAAAAAAATTAGAAAGCTTGCTCAGATTAAAAAAAAAAAGTAAATGGAAATAAAAATAGGAACGCAAATGAGTCCCAGATTTAGCAAAGATGACAGCCCTCTTTAATGCCGCCACCCTAAGCCACCCTTTGTAAATTCTTTTCTGTTATATGTTTTTAATGGAAAGCAGCTGCCTTGGAAGGCATTGTTTACAATGGATCTCTGTCATAGCTCTGCATTGTAGCTATAAATAATGTCAACATGTTCTCCTATCCAGCCGCCTGGATGCTGATGCCACTCATCCATACCAGATGAGATTATATTATTCTTCCCAAAACATATTCATTATCCTCTTGTGCTGTCCTCATCCCTGAGGATAATGATGACCCTTTGTAACACCATTCATCACCGCCTGTAATTGTCTGCAGCTGAGGCTGTTGGCCCTTGGGTCCTCTCCCACCTAACTTCTCTGGTGCCCAGTGATACCATGTCTGCTCTGCCTTCTTCTTGATCTGTTTCTTCAAAATGTCTTCATCTTTTTTGGTATGGACCTGTGATTGTAAAAGCAAAACAAATGCAAGGTACATTTATATTAGCATCTAACGTTGTCGTGTGGTTGGGTAGTTTGACCCAGTACGGGATGAGCTGCGAATGGAGAGTCTACAAAGGATCTTGAAAGGTGAGTAGAAGGTCGGTAGTACAGTCTGTGATACAGGGACTTCAAATATGCTTTCTGGGAGAAGCTAGAGTAAATGGAGGCCAGTCACTCAAGTGACATTATCTTGTGTCCATTCTCCCCAATAGATGGGGGAGAGTTGGGGGGGAGGGGGTCCTGGATCTGCTATGCATGTGTGTTTTTTCTGGACAAGAGGGGACTTCATTTTTTTGGATTCTTGGGTTATGAATCACATAGGTAAAACAAAGGATAAATACATAGCAACATATTAAAAAAAGAGAAGAGTTATCAGTGGAACTGAATATGAAGAATACTTGAACAAAAGAAGGCAGGTGGGCTTGAATTGGTGGGGAAACTAAGCTCAAACAGGTCTAAGAGGAGATGGTCAGTGCCTATACAGGCAGATTTGGAAGTTCTTTAAAATTAGCTTGGGGTATCAGGTACAGAAGGTGGTCCTCAGAGAATGGGTTTTGGGATCAGCAGGGGACCTAGCCTCCCCCTACAACCTTGGCCAGTGGGAGGAGTTGGAGGGCTCTCTCACCCAGAGGAATAGTCACTTGTACAACACACATCTCCTTCCCCACAACTGGAGAAAGACTGTGATAAAAACACAAATGATGTCCACAAACAGACTAATGGGGATTCAAACCCAAAGAAAAACCAGCAACCCAGATCTCCAGATGTTTGAAAACCACATGCCACCAACTCAACAGAAGACCTAATATCTGAGGTTATGATGGATTTTTAAAAGAGCACATTTGTTGTCTTTTATGAGATGAGAGGGTATCATGTTTACAAAGGAAGAACAGTTCTATATTACAGTAAAATACTGAGAGACGTTGGGACTCAGAAATAAGATAATCGACATTGAAAATCTAAAGCTCTATTAACCTAAACCACAAAAAAAGAACCATGTGTGCACCAAAATAATGATAAAAAATATTGAGAATATTTTTCCCAGAACCAGCACAAAAAGGTACAAAAGCAAAGTGTATGGAAGAAAGGTGAAACCAAAAGACTTGTATGCTTCAGAGTCTATCAGATAGGAGCTCACAAGAAGGAAAATGGCAGATGGCAATTCCTTAAAAGAATTGAAAGTAATTTCCACAACTTAGAGGGGGAAACTCTGAGTTTGAATGAATACACAGAGGCCTGGCAGAATGGAAGAGATAGAAAACCTCCCTGGACACAGCAGGGAGAACTTAGAAAGCACCACACTTAAATGGACATTTCCAGAGAACACTCTCACCCACCATGTATGCATATATATAACATATAACCTATATTCTGGACAACATGAAAATGGCAACATTCGATGCAGGAAGGCAAAGAATTTGAACCTAGACTTAGGTGTGTAATCCAAGTCTAATTCATGTGTGAGAGCAAATCATCTTTTTTTTAGATAAAAGATAAATTTCACCACCACAAACCCTAGTGAGAGAAGAACCAGCAAGTATTCCATCAAAAAGAAAAATATGCCTAACAAGAAAGCCATGAATTGTAAGAAATCAGAGTGAAGAAGAATAGAAGTTATCAATCCAGTTATACCTAAATAATTGTTCATTAATAGAAAAAGATCTACATTATCTTTATGTGAAATTAGAATGAAAGGAAGTATGAGCTAACATTTCTTGCTCAATGAGATAATGTGATGTTAACTAATTGATGTGATAAGACAATAAGTAAATATTGGTATACAATTATATGTTTAAATTCCAGACCGTTAGAATGGGGGAAAACCCCCAATTAGATGACTTTAAATACAAAGAAGGAAAAGAAACAAGAAAACCTAGTAAATAGAAAAATAAGGTGGCTAATGTAAGACCAAACATACCACTTATCTTGTTAAATGTGAACAGATTAAATTCTGTTCTGAGAACAGAAATTGAGATTGGATTTAAAAAATCAAGCTCAGAATATTTTAGGAAATTTCTAAAACAAAATGAAACCAGAAGGTTGGAAATCAAGTCATGAAAAGAGACACCCAATGTATGCCTTTAAGTGGAGATGGTGTAGAGGAAAGTAACAAGCAAAAATGGAATTCAGGGAAGGCACTATAAGGGACATACTAATCCAATAAATCAGTCTGAAAACTTGAATGACAAATCTTTACAAACCTAGTAGCATGGATTTATGGTGTGTATGGCAGAACATAAAAAGTGAGTAGGGAGAGATGGACAAATTCATAATCAGGGTTGGGGCAGACTTCTTAAAAAAAAAAAATCTCAGCAAAAACCTCACTCAGAAATGGAAAGATTGAGTAGAAAAATGAGTTACAATATAGAAGGATGTAATCTATAAATTTCACCAAGTGGTTATATATACAAATTTGTAACCTACAGAGATTTCTCATATACACCTTCTGTTCACAGAAAAACTGAAAAAGAAAAAAAATCAAAACTAAAGTGAAAAGCTATTGATGACCTAGAATGAGAGAATTCTGATGACAAATAGAAAAAGTCTAAAAACACAAAAGGAATAAAATTTTAAAAGAACTATAAGGATATAAGCAAAAATAAGAAAAATATAGACTGTATTAAAGTATAAGACTTTTCCCCTTTAACTGGACTATAGAAAATTTCTGAACTAACTTGATTAGAAATATGACAAAGAACCAAAATTTTTTATATAATGAAAAAAGTAGAATTTACATATTTTAGGAGATTTAAAAGAATAAGCATAACATTTTATAATAAACTTGAGAATCTAGAAGAAATGAATTAAACTAATACTGAGTCAAAATGCAATATATCTTAATAGAGCAGGAAGCATAAAAGGGAAAATCGAGTAAAAAGAAAAAAACTCCATCCAAAAGATGATCTTTGTGCTATGAATAATAATAAAAAGGGAAGTCTAATAATCATGGGTAATTATAAGTGGATTTGTCTTATGAAAGGAGAAGTAAAAATGTTCTTTTTTTCCTGTATTTTTGCTAGGAATTCCTGAGAAAAAATGAAATGGGCTTTTTTTAAAGTCCTTTCCAGAAAGCTCTTCAGGTTCTTACAGAATTTGACAATGAAGTTGTTTCTCACTTAGCAACTCCAAAATACTTGATTTTTTTCATGGGAAACAACTAAATCATCATAATCATAAAACAATCAGGAAAAAAAAATGCCCTTTCTTTCTTCTGTAATATTTGAATCTGGAAGGGAAGAAGCAAAGATTAAAGTAGTAGCAATCATATGAAAAAGATGCCCTGTTATCTGGACTCACCCACAAAAATGGAAATGGAGGGTTTCTAAATTTTTTTTTCACATACACAGAATGGAGAACATAGGATACCATTTAATGAATTATTTTTTTTTACTGTGTTTAGTTGATGAAAACAGCATTGGAACACTAAGGAATGCTGGTGTTAGAAGATGGTCCTCCAAGCAAGCATAAGTGATGAAGTGTCAGGTGAAAGTTACATTAAGTTTGGCACACATCATTAAACGGTGTCTGATAGGAGCAGATGTTCAATTTTTCACACTGAGAAGGTGGTCCAGGAGATTCTATTATACCATAATGGGATGTAATGGCATAATTTTCCATGAAAGTAAAATAAGCCATCCATCTTCAATGTGGCAGTGGGTATCTATTTGTCAAGTCTCCTGGTAATTTCAATGTTCCTGTCTTCATTGGAAACTAAAGATAAATCTGAAGGTCCTGAATATCCATTGGATACATTTGTTAATGATCTTGTATTGATACAGTGCTGGAGGTGGGTAGCATCTTTCAATATCTAATAATGTTATAAGTGGTATTCTTTAAGGCTAATTTTTTTCAAGTTTACCATTATATCCTTTTATACCCCTTCATTCTGCCTCCTTCCTATGTCCTGAAAGTCATGGGAGAGTTGCCAAAATATGAGCGTGGTCAATTCCGTGGAGGCATTACTCCCTGAAAGCTCTCTTCTTTGCACTTATTTTCAGTTCATAGGCTGGGTCCTCTAGTCAGCTATTTTGGATAGTGATGTTCATCATCCTATCAGTTCCTCAATTTTGTGTCACTATCTCAGAAAGTAGACAGACAGCTGAGGCCAGAGTGGATGTGTAAATTCAACTCTACCAACTTCTAAGGAAAAAAAAAGTGACAGAGAACAAGAAAAACAAAACTGCACCAAGTCTATTCCCTCAGCATACCTAGAAGTCAGGGACTGTGCAAACCATGAATGAGTAGGAAGTGGAAAAAGAAAAAATGCAGAATCCCAGCATGCTGTCTCCCATGCTCCCCATGGCAAGCCTTTGGGGACTGCATGGGCATTTCAGCTAAAAATTGCATGGAGGACCTAAAACGAGGAGGTGGCAGTGAGGAAAATAACCCATCAGAAACTACCAACAGAAAGCAAAAGACTGTGAAAATATACAGAAAAGTCTAGTTGTAGGTCAGAGCACTGACTACGGAAGAAAGGACCTCAAAGGACAAGGAACATGAGTAGACAGTCTTTCAGAGGTGTTATACCCAAGCAAAGAAGAGGCTTAAAGCAATGGAGAGCCATACTTGAATATTGTCTATTGCGGGGGGTGGGGGGGGGGGAGGTAGGAAAGTTTAGACAGAAGAGAATCAAAATATCAAAGGACACACACACACTCTGCCTCCCATTTCCCTTTTCATTTTTTTTAAAAGTTTATTTATTTATTTATTTGACAGAGAGAGACATAGCGAGAGAGGGAACACATACAGGGGGAGTGGGACAGGGAGAAGTAGGCTTCCCGTGGAGCAGGGAACCTAATGTGGGGCTCGATCCCAGGATCCTGGGATCATGACCTGAGCCAAAGGCAGACGCTTAATGACTGAGCCACCCAGGCACCCCTCCCATTTCCCTTTTTAAAAACTCAAACACATGGTAAAGAAATTACTTCTTACTACGCTGATAGAAGAGGATGTTCTTGAACTAGAAATCTCACAACCCAAACTGTTGGCTCTGTCCACAGAAATGCAGAAGCATAGTTTCCATCTCTCTCTTTTTAACAACACTGCTGCAAAATAAAACAGAAAATGAGAATAATCTAAATATTCAACTGGCAAAAATTCATCCTCCCCCAAACCAACAGCAATACAGAAGGAAGCAGAAATGCAACACATCAGACTAAACTAAACAGCCTCAAACAAGCATTTGGGCTTATTGGAAAACACTTTGAATCAAAAGTTCAGGAACTATGAACATTAATGACAAAAAACTTGAGATAATGAAACAACTTGATTGAACGCAAGGAAGAAATGGAAGAAAAAGTTAAAATTGTATCAGAAATGTAGACTAACTTACAAGTTGCCCAAAGAAGTATAGATGAAAAACATAATCAAGGACATTGGAATAAACTAATAAACAACTAAGACAATGAAAATGAAATAATAAAAAAGAGCCAAAGATAAGATGAGTGATTTGGAAGATAGCCAAAGAAGGAATAACATGTAATATAATTGGTGTCCCAAAGAACAAAAGCAGAACAGAAATAATATTTGTAACTGTCAAAACACTTTCTGGATGCAAAAGACTTGAATATACATATTGAAAGGACTCACTGGCACCATTTTAAATTTACCCTTAATCATCAATTCAAGGTCATTGTCTCATAAAGCTACTAAACAAAGATTAAGAATCTTAAGGACCATGAGGGGAAAACAAAATAACTTATAAGGAAAGATAGGTAGACTGGCATGTGACCTCTCAAAAACAAAAGAATGTAAGGAGACATGGAGGAGGCTTTTTTAGAAACTCCAAAGAAATTGTAAACCCAAAATTTCCCTCCAGCCGAGCTGCCCTTTAAGTATGGGAAGGGAGGGAAAAATAAAATAAGATGAAAGCAGAGAGGGAGACAAACCATAGAGGCTCTTAACTCTAGGAAACAAACTGAGGGTTGTTGAAGGGGAGGTGAGTGGGGGGATCGGAGTAACTGGGTGATGGATATTAAGGAGGTCATGTGATGTAATGAGCACTGGTGTTATATGCAACTGAGGAATCACTGTACTGTACCTCTGAAACTAATGATACACTATGTGTTAATTAACTGAATTTAAATAAAATTTAAAAAAAGTATCCTGGCTATAGAGAAACAATTTTAAACATGTAAAAGCTCAGGGAATTCTGTATCCATAAGTCCTTTTTGAAGAATCTACTGGAAAATGAACTCCATTCAACCAAGAGATGACCAGGGAGAATTTAGCAGGAGTATGGACAGCATTTAGTAATTGTAGATGGAAGACAGGAACAAAGAGGAGAGGACATGATAATATATTTAGAAAACCCTAAAGACCTCCATCAAAAATACTGTTCAGACTAACAGATGAATTCAGTAAAGTTGCAGGATGCAAAATCAATATACAAAAACCTGTTGCAATTTCTTTACACTAATAACAAACTATCAGAAAGAGCAGTTAAGAAAACAATGCCATCAAAAATAATAAAATACCTAGGGATAAATTTAACCAAGGAGGTGAACTACTTGTATATTGAAAATAGACATTAATGAAAGAAATTGAAGACACAAATAAGTGGAAGGTATTCTTTGCTCATGAATTGGAAAAATTAATATTACTAAATATTACTATCTAAAGCAGTATACAGACTCAATGCCATCCCTATCAAAATTTCAATGATAATTTTTGCATAAATAGAACAAACAAACCTAAAACTTTATGAATCCATGAAAGACCCCAAGTAGTCAGAAGAATACTGAGAAAGAAGAAAAAAGCTGGAGGCTTCCTTTGCCCTGATTTCAAATTATATTACAAAGCTATAGTAATTAAAACAGTATGGTGTTGGCATAAAAACAGATGTATAGATCAGTGGAACAGAGGAGAGAGTCCAGAAATAAGTCCACACATAAAGGGTCAATTAATTTAAGACAAAGGAACAAAGCATATACGGTAGGGAAAGCACAGTCTCTTCATTACATGGTGCTGACCCAATTGGACAGCTATATGCAAGAGAATGAAACTGGACCTCTCTTACACCATGCACAGAAATTAACTGAAAATTGATTAAAGATCTACATGTGAGACCTGAAACCATAGAACTAGGAGAAAACACAGGTGAAAAGCTCTTTGCCATAGGTCTTGGTGATGATTTTTTTTTTTTAATCTGACACCAAAAGTAAAAGCAAGAGCAAAAATAAACAAGTGGGACTATATCAAACTAAAAAACTTTGCATAGCAAAGGAAACCATCAACAAACTGAAAAGGCAACCCTTTCATTTTTCATGGAATGGGAGAAAATAATTGCAAATAATAGATCTGATAAGTGGCTAGTATCCAGAATATATAAGGAATTTATCCAACTCAATAGCCCCCAAACCCCCAAAACAAACCAAAAAACCCAACAAAAACAAAAACCAAACTATCCAATTTAAAAATGGGCAAAAGATCTGAATAGACATTTTTCCAAATAAGAGCTACAGGTGGCCAACAGGTATATGAAAAGATGCTTGTTATCACTAACCAAGGAAATGCAAATCAAAAGCACAATGAAATCTTAACCCACACCTGCTAGAATGACTATCATTGAAAAGACAAGAAGTCTTGGCATGGGTGTGGAGAAAAGCAAACCCTCACATATAAATTGGTGCAGCCAATGTGGAAAACAGTATGGAAGTTTGCCCCAAGATTAGAAATAGGACTACATATGATCCAGTAATTCTCCTCCTGGGTATTTACCTAAAGAAATAAAAACAGCAATTCGAAAACTGATCTGCACCCCCATTTCATTGCAGCATTATTTCTAATAGCCAAGATATGAACACAACCTTAAGTATCCATCAGTGGATAAATGGATAAAGAAATTGTGTGTGTGTGTGTGTGTGTGGTGTATACACGTACACACAATGAGATATCATTCACCCATAAAAAGAGAGTAAGGTCTTGCCATTTGTGACATCGTGGATGGACCTTAAGGGCATTATGCTCAGTGAAATAAGTAAGAAAAAAGAAAATGACTACATGGTCTATCTTATATATGGCTTCTAAAAACAAAAACACTCAGCTCATAGAGAACAGATTGGCATTTCAACAAGAGGTGAGGAGGTGGAGAAATTTTTTTTTAAATAGATAGTAATAAGTATTCAGAATAAAATGTTATGACACATGCTAATCTTATGCATTCTATATTCTGATAAAGTAGAAATAATGTGACTAGAAAGACAGAATAAGTTCTGTAATTATTGCATGGGCATTAGATGGGGGTTAAGAACACTACATCAAGGACTAATGAAGTACTGTATGGTAACTAACATAACATAATAAAAAAGAATACCATTAAAAATGCATGAATGATATAATGACTTAAGAAAACAGGGGAATAAAGGCATTTAAAACAGTCCAAGTAGAAAAGTAACCATCAGAACAAAAACAGATCTTCTTATATACCAAGACAAAAATTGAAAACAAAGTTAAACTTTATAAAGAGAAAAGAAATTATAAGTTCTATAGTGTAATTGAAATCAAAAGTTGTAGTCTCATCAATAAATGTTAATGGGCATAATATACCTATTAAAAGAAAGAGATGTTCAATTGGGCTCATAAAGGAAAGCCCACCTATATTCTGTATACAAGAGACACGTAAGACAAAATCATTCAAATAGGCGAACAAAAAAGAGGTAGACAAAGGTATACCAGGCAATGGAAACAGTAAGAAGGCAGGATTAGCACATTAATATCATACAAATATAACTCAATTCAAAGAAGACCAAACATAAAAATAAAGGATTTTTTAATGTTAAAATACATAATTCACAATTAATGTGTAACAATTACGAGTATCTGTATACCTAAAATCATAGCAATCATCTCCATGAGGTTTATAATTGGTAATTTCAAAACATTTACAAAACAGACAAACCTATGGATAATGTAATCAAGAAACAAAGAAAGAAATCACAAATACACAAAATAGGGGTGCCTGGGTGGCTCAGATGGTTAAGCGTGGGCCTTTGGCTCAGGTCATGATCCTAGGGTCCTGGGATCAAGCCCCGCATCAGGCTCCCTGCTTAGTGGGGAGCCTGTTTGTCCCTCTCCTCCTGCTCCTCCTGCTTGTGCTCTCTCGCTCTCTCTGTCAAATAAATAAAATCTTTTAAAAAATAAAAAACCCCACAAATACACAAAATAAGAAATGGCAAGAGAGAAATGTCCAAAATTTCCAAAATGATACTTTAATATCATCAGACTATTCACAAAGGGCATCTAGGTGGCTTAGTCGGTTAAGCATCTGACTTGATTTTGGCTCAGGTCATGACCTCAGAATTTTGAGATCAAGTCTTGTTTGCTGGACTCTGTGCTGAGCATGGAGCCTACTTAGGATTCTCTCTCTTTCCCTCTTCTTGTACTCTCTCTAAAAAAAAAAAAAAGTTCATGAAATGCAAGGAGACATAAAAAAACACACTAATAAAATGACACTTTAGGACATGAAAAGATCAAATTGACAGAAAAAGTAAGGATATAGAAAATCAAAACATCATAACCAAAAGGTATTTTATGGCACATGGAATTTTGTACCCTGATATACATGATACATGTTTATCTCAAGCACAGGTAGAAGGAACACTAAAAAAAATTAGGTAACAGAAAATGTCGGTGGACATAGTAAATAACACTATTGACTTCCATTGAAATAAAAGTAGGAATTATTAAATCTTAAGCTTATACTTTATATTATAAGGAGGGATACAGTATGAAGTGACAATTTATAAAAACCTGTATGATTATAAAATATAACAAAAATCTGCATTATTAAAATAGACAAAATACACTTAGAGCAGTAATGAGAGGAACATAAGTAGCACAGAAATTTCTTCTTTTAAAGATTTTATTTATTTGAGAGAGCACGAGAGCATAAGCAGGGGGAGCGGGAGAGGAAGAAACAGACTTCCACTGAGCAGGAAGCCCGATGAGGGGCTTGATCCCAGGACCATGAGATCATGACCTGAGCAGAAGGCAGATGTTTAAGACTAAGCCAACCAGGCATCCCAATAGCACAGAAATTTTTATCAATAAAAATGAAAGAATACATAAATGACATTCCAAGTGCAGAAGTTAGAAATAACCCCAGTGTAAAGCAGAAAGAAGAAAGCACAAGGAAAGAAATGATGATAAAAGCAGAAATTCATGAAAAAGATGATAAACAGCAGATCTAATTAATAACTAAAACAGCTGGTAATTTCAAAACATTAAGAAAATAGACAAGGCTATGGATAACATAATTAGGAAACAAAGAGAGAAATCACAAATATACTAAATAAGAAACAGCAAGACAGAAATGTCCAAAATGTTAAAATATCATCAGACTATTTTGTAGGCCTCTTAGTAAATAAATTTGAAAGTATACGCAAGAAGTAGAGAATTTCCCAGGGAGATACAGTTTACCAAACTGACCGAGTTAAATAAGTAAAACTTAGACAAATTCCTCTAGAATAAACTGAGAATGTTTTCATAGAATTAACCCATAAAAAGTACCATGTTCAGGTGAGAATTACAGGGAAGTTCTAGCAAACTTCAAAGAGCAGATGATTCCAATGCTCTGTGAATTATTCGGGAGCATTGAAAATGAAGGAACACTTGGTAATGTGTTTTATGAAGCAAGTATAGCGTTGATAGGTAAAGTCAATAAAGACAGTAAAAGAGATAGTTACAGATATCACCAATGAATATTGATGTAAAAGTTCAAAATAAAATATAGTGAACAGAATCCAGGGCTATTATAGGAAAATGATATGTAATGACCTTGAGTTTATTTTAGGAATGTTAGGCACAAAATTTGAAAATGTATTAATATCAAAATATGTCTAAGAAAAAAAACCCAAAGGGTTGACTCTGCAGATACTGAAAAAGTATTAAAAAAATTCACCACTTATTCCTGATAAAATGCACTCAAGCAAGTAGGAATTGATGGAGACTTTTTTTCTTTAACATGATAAAGTACACCCTATCCTGAGGATAGGATATTCTATCTTTTTTTTTTTTTACAGCATTTTATAATTTCTTTTTATTTATTTATTTATTTTTATGTTAATCCCCATACATTACATCATTAGTTTTAGATGAAGTGTTCCATGATTCATTGTTTGTGCATAACACCCAGTGCTCCATGCAGAATGTGCCCTCCTCAATACCCACCACCAGGCTAACCCATCCTCCCACCCCCCTCCCCTCTAGATCCCTCAGTTTCTTTTTCAGAGTCCATCGTCTCTCATGGTTCGTCTACCCCTCCAATTTCCCCCACTTGAAACAGTAGAGGCATTTCCAATAACCTGAGAAACTAGTAGTAAAAGTATCTGGGAATTCTTTTTAGTAGTCTTGTAAATTTATTCTAAGGTTGAAATTCTGTCAAAATACAAATATGGAGAATGAGGTTACTAATGCTTATTTTCTTTATCAGGACCAGGGACACATTTTTAGCTATCTACTCAATATCTATTTCTCCTGTCTTTTTTCTGAAAGTTTTTGTTTTGTCTTGTTTTTAATGAAATACCTTTCCTGTAATTCAGTTTTGTCCCCTCTGATAAAGTGGAAGTTTCTAGGTAGGGCTTCTAGGAAAATTTCCAGAAAGGAGCAGGCTTGGCTGATATACCACTCGGGCTTTTTGCCCTTCTAATATCTTCCTGCAGGGAGGTGACAGCCACATTGTATCCACAAGGAGGAAAGGCTAAGCCTGAGGATAAAGGAACAGAGAAATGGAAGGAACTTGAGTCCCTGGTGAAGTCATCGGGTCTTTATATCAGCCATTGATGGCCAATTTCTGGATGTTCTACATAATAGAAACAGTCCTCTTCCTTACTTGGGCTGTGTCGGTGGGGTTCACTCTTTCTTGAAGCTGTGTGAATTTTATAGGTTTTTTCATATAGGTATGACATATGCTTTCAATGTCACAGGATTCTTCAGAGAAATGAGAAAATTAAAGCAATTGAGAACCACCACTCAAGACCCAAAGATCCAGGGTTAAATCCCAAACTGCATCTCAAAGTAGAGGTTTTAGGGAGTTCACGCTCTGTGGAGAGCCCCTCCAATGCTTGAGGAAAGCATAATGCCATCAGCTTAGATGAGGTTTTCGTTCTTTGTTGCTGTATCAATTCAACACTCTTGGTTGAGAAGCTACTGTGTGAAAACTACTGGGACATAGAAATGTGTCTCAGTAGTTTACAAGGACCTTCTGATCCTGCGAGCAAGTAAGAAGTAAGTGCTTTAAGAAGTAAAAAGCCACTCAGGACATTATGATAAAGGTGTTAATGTGCAGCGTAGACAGCACAAGTTATATCTACATTCAAAGACATGAACTGGGGTTGAGTGGAAAAGAATTCACGGAGGAGGTGCTATCTGAGTGAGTCTTGGCAGAAAGATAAACTTGGATCATTGAAAGGCATAGGTGGGAAGGCATTCTTGGCAAAATACATGCCAGATACCCATGGGTAGAAGTTATAAAAAAGTGACATTTAGGGACACTAAGGCAGGCAGTTCTTTTGGAGTGGAGCGTTCTTGACATTATAAATTCTTCAACAGGATATAATCTGACTGAAGCAGAATTTTAGAGTTTCCTAATACGTAGGAGGAAAACACAGGAAGCTTAGAATCAAATAGGATGATAAATTTAGTGATCTCAATCATAGGTGGGGGTGTAAGAATGGGAAAGCCACATTCGAGAGCTATTTCTGGGGAAAATGTACTTACGTTTGTACCTTGTCAGATTTAGGGTTGGATCACAAACTTGCCTGAGGTTTTGCACCTAATTGCTTGTAAATGATAGCAGTGTCATTAACAGAAACTGGTAATTGGAAATGGAGATCTTCTCTTGGAGAGAGAGGAGGGAGAAGTGGAAGAGGATGGAGCTGAGGTTAACTTGGCTCAGATGTTGAGGGGCCATGAAAATATTCAACAGTTGCTTGGAGATACTGTGTTTGTAGCTTGGAAGAAAGCTCAGGTCTGCAGAGACAGACTTGGGTGTCATTTGAATGGGTGTCATTTGAATAGTTTAATGAGCCCATTAAACTAGCCCCACCTAGTTTGTGTGGATGGCTAATCTGTAAGAGGAAATGGATGGATTTAGAACATGAGAAAGTTGGAGTATGGATAGTAGAAGTCTGAGAATGAAGTATTGGGCAATGCTATTTACAGAAAGAAAAATAAGAGAAGCCAGTGGAGAAGACAGAAGTAGGAGAAGTGCCCCCCCCCCCCACCAATCAGGTGGCACATTTCCCCCAGGCCTAGAAGGTGGGGACCTCACTAATTGTGGCATCTGCTAGGACCCCTGAAGGAAGTTCTTACATGTTCCATATTTTAGATGATCCCAAACATGAACTTCAAACTTGCTCAAAAATCTACCCAATCCTTTTACTAGATGGGATAAGAAACACAGAAGCTAGAATTTGTTTGCAGATTTATTTTGTTTGGTGTTTATTAAAACCAGTATATTCTTATATCAAATTTATCAGAATAAAGAGGATTTTGTGCCAACTATACACTGAGACCTCTCTCTGGAACAACATGTATATTGTGTTTGTGTAAATATTATGTAACTAGAGCAAAATTTTAAGAGTTACACTATAGTGAACTTTATAGGTGAGTTAATTTAGCTTCTATAACCTAGCACTGGTCATTTCTGATGTATGTTCTGCCTTGTCCTTGCTCAGATACCAACCCATGAAAACATCATTATTCCTATAGATAAAATTGAAAGCACAAAATGCTTCACTGTGTAGATTCAGGAAGATAACACAGACAAAAGTAGGGATTTTGGCAACTCCACATATCCTCCTTTAACCAATAGAACATATTCAGGAGATGTAGGGAATCCAAACTTGTGATTTCTTTTTTCATTTTAGGCATAAAGGAATGGCAGTTATTTTAATATTTGTATCTTAACTTTAATAACATTACTTCTGACTCACTGCGGAGAAATTCAGTCTGTACCGATGATGAAATCTGGATTATATACAAATTTTAGCAAAGACTTTTTAAAAATACAGTTTTGAAATGATGTATCCTGGGGCGCCTGGGTGGCTCAGTTGGTTAAGCATCTGCCTTCGGCTCAGGTCATGATCCCAGGGTCCATGGATTGAGTCCCACATCGGGCTCCTTGCTCAGCAGGGAGCCTGCTTCTCCCTCTGCCCTTCACCCTGCTGGTGCTCTCTCTCTCAAATAAATAAATAAAATCTTAAAAAAAAAAAAAAAAGAAAAACAATGTGTCCTGGAGCCCTAGGTTCCCCTTATGCCTACTGCATTGGTGGTGGGATGCAAGAGGCTGGTAGAAAACCACCACTTTGATCTGTTTCCTATGTTATCCTTTCCCTACATGGTTTTGATTAAAGGAAATCAAGAACTCTTAAAACATAGGGAATAGAGTTAAAATTATTGGTTTAATATCCTTTTCTACTAATTGTCTATATTGGTTATGGGTGAATTTTCAATTGAATTTTTTCCTCCTTTTGGGTGGTATTTTCCTGCATCTTTTAAAGATTTTATTTATTTTACAGAGAGAGAGAGAGAGTGCATGCATGCAGGGGGAAGGGCAGAGGGAGAGGGAGAGAGAACCTCAAGCAGACTCTGCGCTGAGCACAGAGCCCGACCGGGGGCTCTATCTCACGACCCTCAGATCATGACCTGAGCTGCATCCAAGAGTCAGATGGTCAACAGACTGAGCCACCCAGGTGCCCCTTACTTTCCTACATCTTGCGTGGCTGGTGACTTGTTACCTGTTTACGGACTGTGAATTTTTCTAACAAGATATTCACCAATACTTCTGCCCTTTTGTTTTTCAAAAATTCATTGTGTGTAGGACTTCTTGTTTTGTATGAATAAGTCAAGGTTGTGAATTTGTCTCAAGACTGCTTTGGTTTTCCCTTATTAATTTTTTTATGTTGTGTTCTCATTGATGCTTTTTTTCTGTGTAGTATATTATTGCCATTCCCTATGCTCTTTGTTCTAAGCTTGGAAGAAAGCTCAGGTCTGCACAAGTAAGTGTTTTAACTTGCCAGCTTATTTTTTTTAAAGAAACCTTTCTTAATGGTTATTTGAGAAAGGTTAATACATAAAGTTATGCTTAAATTTCTAGTTTAATTGCATTTTGTTCAGTGGTCCCAACTCGTATAATTCTGCCTTTTGGAATCTGAGGTTTTGTTATGGCCTAGTGATAATCAACTTCTGTATGCATTTCATGGATGCTTAAATTATTTATTCTCTGGCAGGATACAGATATCACTTACACATGTGTATATATATGTGTGTGTGTGTGTGTGTGTATGCACACACAGATATATATAATCAAAGTTAATGTTATTCATATCCTCTCTCTATATTTTGTCCACTTGTTCTCTGAATGATGAAGGGTGAGATCTTTAAAGCATATGTTACAAATGACCAGCAACATGCTAGGTTACCTTTTGTTTGCCCATGCAATGTTATTTTAAAAATTAAACTAAACCATGAACATTTAAAAGCCAGAGAATTTCCTATAACCTACAGATTTTTTACTTCCTTTGACAAACTAGAGAATCTGCCAAACCAGCAACCTCATTGCCATGCAGAAATGTTTGACTTAAACTGAGAATTGTCTGCTTTTTTAAGATGGTGCATGCATTCTCCCATCTCATGAGGACCTCCCCTGGTACCTGAGGACTCTGACTGTGAATATGAGTTCCTGTATATCTTTGTTCTTGCTCTATTATATTGTGGTGGAGTGGAGGAAATTGGGGGGGAAAAATTAACCACCAGAAGTGGTAAATCAAAAATGACAGACTGAGAAGCCATCGTATTTAAGAAAAAAATAATCTAGTCTTCTTTATTCTTCATGTAACCTATTGGACCACTTTTGGAGGAATATATTTGTAATCCATATAACCGTGTTTTTCTATCAATTTCTTTTTAGATTTTTAATCAACCTTATTGAGATAAAATATACATACAATAAAATGATCCATACACATGTATGATTTGCTGATGTGCACAACAGGAAAACCACCTGTGGAATATAAACCTGCACAAACATGGCCCCAGTCAAGATAGGGAACACTTTCATTGGCACCAAAAGTTTCCTTGTGTCCCTCTGGAGTACATCTCTCCCTCTGCCCCTGCCTCAGACAACCACTTACCTATTTCCCATCATTATAGATTGTTTCATTTTCTAGACTTGTGTATAAATGAAAAAAAACATAGGATGTATTCCCCCCCCCCCCTTTTTTTTTTTTTTTACCTGGGTTTTTTTCCCCCCCCCCCCTTTTTTTTTTTTTTGGCCTGGGTTTTTTCACACAGCCCACTGATTTTGAGATGCATCCATAGTTTTGTTTGTATCAGCACTTTTTTTTCTTTTTATAACTGAGAAGCATTTCATTGTTTGGTTATATGACAATCCATTCGTCAGTTAAAGGATATTTGTTTTCTTACCCCCATTTCAAAATAAATCTGTTGAGATGGTTCACATACAAGTCTTTGTATAACATCTGTTTTCATTTCTCTCGGGTAGGTCCCAAGGCATGGAACGACTGGGTTGTATTGTAGATATATATTTAATTTTTTTTTTTTTTGAGAGAGAATGCTAGCACATCAGTGGGGAGAGGCAGAGGCAGAGGGAGAGAGAGAATCTTAAGCAGGCTCCATGCTGGGGACGGACTCAATGCAGGGCTCGATCTCAGGACCCTAAGATCATGACCTGAGGCTAAATCAAGAGTTGGACGCTTAACCGACTGAGCCATGCAGGTGCCCCTATATTTAACTCTTTAAGAAACTGCCAGCTTCCAAAGTGGTTGTACATTTTTACATTCCCATATATGGTGTGAGTTCCACTTGCTCCATATCCTTGCCAAAAGTCTTCATAGTGTTAGCCATTCTCTGGTTATGCAGTGTTATCACATTGTGGTCATAACTTCATGGATGGCAAAGGATGTTGAGCATCTTTTCATGTGTGTACTGGGAAATGTCTGTTCAAGTCTTTTGCCCATTTTTATTTTGCTTCCTGAAAACGAGTTGCAAGACTTTGTATAAAGAGACAGCAAGATTGTAAACAATGCTGCAATAAATGTAAGGCTGCCTATATCTTTTTGAATTAGTGTTTTTGTTTTCTTTGGTAGATACCCAGTCGTAGAGTTATTGGATCCTGTGGTATTTCTACTTTTAATTTTTTGAGGAAACTTCATACTATTTTTCACTGTGGCTGGACTGCTTTACATTCCCACCAACAGTTGCACGAGAGTTCCTTTTTCTCTACATCCTTGTCAACACTTGTGGTTTCTTGTCTTTTTTATTTTGACCATTCTGACAGGTATAAGGTGATCCCTCATTGTGCTTTTGAACTGCATTTCCCTGATGATTCGTGATGTTGAATACATTTTCCTGTGTCTGTTGTTCTTTTTGAAAAAATCTCTCTTCAGGTCCTCTGTCCACTTTTTAAATCAAAAACTGTTTTTTTTTTTTTTTTGGTGTTGGGTTGTGTAAGTTCATTATATATTTTGAATATTAATGCTTTATTGATACATCACTTGCAAATACCTTCTCCCATTCAGTAGTGGCCTTTCCCTTTTGTTGGTGGTATCTTTGTTGTGCAAAAGCTTTTTAGTTTGGTGTGGTCCCAATAGTTTATTTTTACTTATTTGTTTCCCTTGCCTCAAAAGACTTACCTAGAAAAATGTTGCTATGGCCAATGTCCAAGAAAAGACTACCTATGTTCTGTTCTAGGATTTTTATGGCTTCAGGTCTCCTACTTTATTGTCTAATCCACTTTGAGTTTATTTTTTGTGTGTGGTATAAGAAGGTGGTCCAGTTTCATTCTTTGGCATATAGAGCTGTCCAGTTTTTCCAGCACCATTGATTGAAGAGACTATCTTTTTCCCCATTGTATATTCTTGTTTCCATTGTCATAGATTAATTGACTGCATAAATATGGGTTTATTTCTGGGCTCTAGTCTGTTCCATTGATCTATGTCTATTTTTGTGTCCATACCACAATGTTTTGATTATTCCAGCTTTATATTATCACTTGGAATTTGGGATTGTGATGCCTTCAGCTTCGTTGTTCTCAAGATTGCTTTGCGTGTTCAGAGTCTATTGTGGTTTGATACAAATTTTAGGTTTATTTGTTCCAGTTCTGTGAAAAATGCTGTTAGTATTTTGATAGGAGTTGCATTACATCTGTTGATTGCTTTGGGTAGTATGGATATTTTAACAATATTCTTCCAATTTATGAACATGGAACATCTTTCCATTTGTTTGTGTCATCTTCACTTTCATTGTGTTTTATAGTTTTCAGAGTACAGGTTTCTCACCTCCTTGTTCAAGTTTGTTCCTAGGTATTTTATTTGTTTTGGTGCAGTAGTAAGTGGAATTGGTTTCTTAATCTCTGTCTCTGCTATTTTGTTACTATTGTCTAGAAACACTACTGATCTCTGGGTATTAATTTTGTGTTCTGTAACTTTCCTGAAGTCATTTATTACTTCTAGTAGTTTTTTGGTGGAGCCTTCATGGTTTTCTATATATAGTATCCTGTCATATATAAATAAACCTTTTCCTGACCAATATGGATGCCTCATTTCTTTTTGTTGTCTGATTGCTGTGGCTAGGACTTCCAGTACTATGTTGAATAAAAGTACTGAGATTGGACATCCTTGTCTTATTCCTGATCCTGGAGGAAAAGTTCTCAGTTTTTCACCATTGAGTTTGATGTTTGCCATGGGTTTTTCATATAAGGCCTTTATTATATTGAGGTATGTTCCCTATCATCCCACTTTATTGAGAGCTTTTATCATGAACAGATGTTGAATTTTGTCAAATGCTTTTCCTGCATCCATTAGATGATCATATGATTTTTATCCTTTTTCTTGTAATGTGATGTATCATACTGATTGATTTGCAAATATTGAACCACTGTTGCATCCCCAGAATAAATCCCACTTGATTGTGATGAATGATCCTTTTAGAGTATTGTCGAGTTCTGTTCTCTAATACTTTGTTGAGGATTTTTGCATCTGTGTTCATTGGAGATATTGGCCTGCAGTTTTCTTTCCTTGTAGTGTCTTCGTCTGGTTTTGGTAAAATGGGTCATTGAAGAAATTAAAAAATATATGGAGGCAAATGAAAATGAAAACACAGTGGTCGAAAATCTTTGGGACACAGAGAAAGCAGTTCTAAGAGGGAAATATATAGTGAGTGATACAGGTCTACCACAAGAAACAGGAAAAAGCTTAAATAATCTAAACTTACATCTAAAGGATCTAGAAAAAGAGGAACAAAGCCCAAGCTGAGTAGAAGGAAGGGAATAATAAAGATCTGAGCAGAAATAAATGACATAGAGACTAAAAAAAAAAAAAATAATAGAAAAGATCAGTGAAACCAAGAGCTGGTGCTTCGAAAAGAAAAAAAAAATTGAGGGGCGCCTGGGTGGTTCAGTCGTTAAGCGATTGCCTTCGGCTCAGGTCATGATCCCAGGGTCCTGGGATCGAGCCCCATATCGGGCTCCCTGCTTATTGGGAGGCCTGCTTCTCCCTCTCTCACTCCCCCCCTGCTTGTGTTCCCTCTCTCACTGTGTCTCTCTGTCAAATGAATAAATAAAATTTAAAAAAATTGATAAACCTTTAGTTAGACTCATCAAGAAAAAAGAAAAGGACTCAGATAAAATCAGAAATGAAAGAGGAGAAGTAACAAATGACATCACAGAAATATAAAGGATATAAGAGAATACCATGAGAAATTATATGTCAACAAATTGGACAACCTGGAAGAAATGGATAAATTCCCAGAAACATACAGTTTTCTAAAACTGAATCAGGAAGAAATAGAAAATCTGAGCAGATGGATTACTAGTTGAAATTGAATTGGTAATCAAAAAACTACCAAAAAATAAAAGTCCAGGACCAGATGGATTCCCAGGTGAATCCTGGGACACACTTAAAGAAGAGTTAATACCTATTCTCCTCAAACTGTGCCAAAAAATAGAAGAGGAAGGAAAGTTTCCAAATATGTCCTATGTAACTCCTTTTTTCTTAATATAATCTATACATGTAGACTTAGAGTATTGTTTTAAAGTTGTTTTATTATACATCTTTCAATTATTTTATGCACATTTTGTTAATGTAACTATCTAATTACCTGTGCTCAGTGTTGTGTATAAAATGGTGTTTATAATATCACCTTTTCATGTTTTCATTTAAAATTTTTCTCACCTCATGTAATTGGATATCTTTGTGTGTGTGTGTGTGTGTAAGGATAAATTAGTGTAAAGTTTTGAGTATTTGATTATCTGAGAAAGATCTTCTATTTTCTCATGTTTATTATAGCTAAAGACTCAGAATTATTAGGAATTATTAGGTTGCAAACTTCTGTTTAGGTAAGATGTGTTTATTGTCTTCTGTCTTTTGTAGTGCAAAAAAAACCCAATTTCTTGAGAAATTTCTTCCATTAAAAATACTTTTTTTCAAGCTTCCTTGCATTTTTTCTTGGTGCTTGATGTTTAGAAGTTATATGTAGTATATCTTTGTTAATTTTAATAAACAGTATTATATGGTAATGATAGAACTCTTCAAAATTATTGTTCTTTTAGCTAAGGCAAACATTCTAACCTTTGACTGTTTTATTTTGTTCTTTTCTGCTAACATTGTCTATTACCAGAAATTCCAATGTAACCCTCCAACCTTTAAGAAATCTACCGGAGTTGGTGTGTTTTATTGTCTTTTGTGTAATACCTTCCTAATCTACACTTGAAATAGCAGAGTTGCTAATATTATTACCCAGACACAGCGTATTGGTAAATACTATGACTAGTCATCATTACATACATTTCAGAGGTTTGGAGTAGTAGTTTTCTCTATCATAGCAATTATAACTGAATTCTAGATGTTTCCTAAGCCTTTTTTTTTTTTTTGCGAGGAGAGGTTACAAGGTAGAATATTTTTTTCTGTGGCAAAAGAAGAGAATATATTTTATCTGTGGATACCTTCTTTAATAATAGAAGAACATACAGTCTTAGAGTAAGTGTTGATATTCCTTTCACATTAGTAGGAAAAGAGACCTCTCTGAGGAAGTAAAAACTAACATGAAGCAAGAGAGGTCGAAATTCGATTATTAACAAATGGTATATGAGGCATGTAACGCTTTTCAGGTACACATTTTTAAAAATGCCAGTAATCTCTAGGCTGACCCTTCATTATCTCTCTTCATTTATGTCCTGTTATTCTTCTCTCATAATTTCAATTGTTATTTTGTCTGCATTCCGAGAGGTTTGAAGTTTGTCTTCCACATAACTGATGATATTTTTCAGTAACCTAAAATATACTTTTTTTTTAATGCTTCCCTTGCTGATCTTAATTCTAATGTTGCATTTAAATTTTACAGTAATTTGTAACCCTAGCCACTTCCTTTTTTGGTTCTACCTTTATGTTGGTTCTAGTGAGATTTTCTGTAATGTAAGTTCTCCCAAAACATGCTTATCTTCCTCTCTGGTGTGTATTTTCAGAAAAAAAAGTTTTTCTTCCCTTTGAGTGTTATGTCCTCATTTATGTTGTAGAATCTCTCCTTAACCTCATGTTGATTGTTTGCAAGAAGGGATAGGCTTGTACAGAGGTAGTTTTTGTTAACAGACTAAATGGTTAGTTTTCCCTCATCCCTTCTGTCTTTTCTTCTGTGAATTAATTCCATCCATCTAAGATGTTATCCTGAAGGACAGATAGATAGATGTTCACAGCTCCATGGCCAATTCTTGGTAATTTTCTGGTGTGATTTGGCTGGACTGAGGGAGATCTTCTCTTTCTCCTGCTTCCTCATTGTCTTTTACTATCAGACTCTTCATAAGGGAACATGGTTGATGATTCTCTGCTTGTCAGCACCAATGCACACCAGCCTCCCAGAAAGCAATGCTCCGGGATCTTTTACTTTTGCTCCTGCTTATTATCAAAGATGTGGGGTTTTGCCTGCTTTGCATCCACAACCAATATGTCACATTTGGAGATATTCACTCTACGTATTTATCAGCCAGGTGTATTAAAAAAGGCACTGATGAGGAGAGGGGGGACAAGACATGCCTTTCACGCAAGCTGATTTGAGGATTTGATAGGGAACACCTTATTTTAGATTAGAGAAAATCCTTTATCTCTGAAGTAAAGGTTGCCATTGCTGTCGTGTAGAAAGTTCCCATGTTGTCTTTTTCTGGCTCTTCTATTTCAGGTGTGTTTTCTCTCTTTTTTAGTCACAATTCCTCCAGGAGTATTGCAAGCAGGTATTCAATATTACCTGTGTTGTTCTACTTTGCATCTCTTAGGCTCCTATGAATATTTTAATGCATGGATGAAGCAAGGAAAAACAGATTCATTTTATTGCCTTTTAAATTAAGAAGTCTCAGATTTCCTTCATATTCACATAGTGTATATGGTGTTTCACCAGTAACTGTGTCCCTCTGTTTTGGGTTGAAACCATGGCACATTCTGTGCATTCAACTGGAACCTAGTGAAGCCCGCAGAAGACATATGTAGGCAACAGGCATTTTTTTTGTGGACTTGGTCCCATGATACAGCGTGACACATGTCACATGTGGGATATCTAACAAAAATTCATAAAACTCTTCAATAGGTGGTGGTTCAAAGCAATTAAATTTAGATTGTTTATTTTGTGGAGAAATAGGGTCATAAGAGGGAGAATTTATTTCTTGCTGAAAGGAATAAGGGGGGAATATGCTATGGGACAGTTGTCTTGGAATTGGAAATGAACCTTAATGGTACACAAAGTATGAAAATTAAAAAAAAAACTTTGGTGTGGTTTGAAGGAGTAAATGCTGGTATCTCCTGTTAATCCACATAAGACATATTCTAAGGGTGCTGGAAATCTGGAAACCGTTAGCATTGTCAGATGCTGTGCGGCACCATCCAGAATGTATAACAGCCGTCATATTCAGCTGCTTCCCAGACATCTCCGGTGACTCTTACCTTTCTGTCCATGCTGACACCCCCAGTTATCTGGTTCCATGGTGTTGTGTGTGTGTCTTCTCTAGCCTTGATTTATCCAAGATCAGGATCAATAGTAGTCGGTGGAAAAGAGATGAGCGAAAGCAAGAGGTGTTTCCTTTTAGCAACGTGATGATAATATTGAGACTGCTTAATGCCTCAAGAGCAGTTCACCCAGTGTAATGGACGTATGTAGCAGCACTAGCCTGACCTATGTGGTGGCCCTCAGGGAAGCTGTAGCAAATCCCAGGAAACGGGACATTTTTCATGTCTGCATTAGCAAACACTTGCTGTAGCTTTTCAGAGACGAACAGTGTTAGAAGTTTGCTCTAGCAAACACAGAATGCCAGTGCTGTGAAGGAGCTCACAGGTCACCGGCTTCCTTCCCTTTATTTTACAAATGAGGAAATGGAAACCAGGGCAGATGAAGGGACTTCTCCAAGATCAAATGTGAGTTTGAGGACACATTCTGGGCCCGAACCCAACTCGACTAGGTTCTAGTCCAGCACCCTTCTGTCTCTCCATGTTTCGCTTCTGCCAGGAAAAACCCCACTGGGAAAGGCAACAACGACAAAAGGCAACAAAAAATTGCCTTTAGTGTAGTATTAAAAAGTGCTATATTGCTTGGGAATGTAAATAAGGAGACAGTCAAGGGAAAGAAAACTCCTTCTTCAGGTTTAGAAGCAGAAATGAAGAGGAGGCAAAAAGGGGAAACTTTGTTCTTATCTCACTTTTCAAATCTCTTTTATTTAATAGAAAAGTCCAGGAAATTTTTTACAGCAGAAAGCTTCACTACACACGTACTGTAGTGCCCAATATCCCCCATCTCCCACTTTTTAAACAACAGTCCAGTCCTTGGTATGGCCAATGGGCAATTTCTGTTTCAGCTTTTGATTGCATCTCCCATCTCTTTGCTTATCATATGTATTTTTGTAATACCAATTAAATCACTTTTGGAAGGTGACAGGAATAAATGCACTGATTTAAAACTCTTTTTCCATATTTGGATTTCATTAAGATCATTGTTGTCTTCTTCTCTCGATTAGGTCATTAGTTAGCTTCATGAGTGGATTTGAAATGTTCCCATTAACCCTCAGTTTCACCAGGGTAGATGATGAAGCCTCTAAACTTGGTATAAATATCTTAAATTATTATTTTCCTGATTAAAAAAGAAGCAGCTTATGAGGAGGGTAAAGGTGGGTTCTGCTAGTTTAATTGATGAGAAAGTAAAATATTTGTTTTATGTACTTCTGAAGGAAGGAGAGAGACCTACTCCTGGTACTTTAAAATGCCTTTGAATTAATCAGTTGCATATTGAAAAGAATTCTAAAGATGTCTGTCCTGTGATCTTTCTCCTTTACTTGAATGGACTCTGAGCCTCAGCCACATGGACTAAAATGCCCGAGTCTCATGGGAAGTTCTCAGTTTTGAAACTTGCCTTGAGATGAAATTCAAGTCCAAGATGAGCAGAATTGCAATCTGTTGGGCCTTAGTATATACATAAGGAGAATTTAATTGAAGAGACAAAGGTCTCTTAGCTTGCTTAGGTCATTGTCCTATGAGCTAACAGACCCTCGGTTCCAGTTGTGTTTCTCTGTGAGCTCTGGCATCTTAATGAACCTCTCTGCTGCCATGGTTTTTATCTGACAAATGATTTAATAAGGCTGTTCTACCTACTTTATGAGGAACGATGAGGTATTTTTGAACGTGCTTTAAAAAAAATGGCTTCACCAAGTGGTATTCATTAATTTGTGCTCTCAGGAGGGTTTCCTCTTTTCATGGGAACCATTCCTGATGGGCTTTCTTTCACTGTCTTCTTTCCATGCACCTCATTTCTAATTCTTTTTTTTTTATTTGAGATGTGGGTTTTACAGTATTGGCTAATTGGACATGGCTGATAAAACTGAAAAGCAGATGTTCTGAGCTTAACCATCACATGACTTCTTAAACTGTTCCAACATCTGGAGGGAAAAGAACCTTGATCATTCTATTTGCGAACTAAACATTCAAGAAAGCTTGAGTATTTTCCATGAGTTGTTGCCGTTAATCAAATTAGACACAAGCTTTTAGCCAATGGAATACATGCTGGATTCCAGAGGCTTTTCCACAAAGGAATTCTCAGAAGTTATGTTCTACTGTCCTGATGAGTGTGCAGGAATCCTTTACTTAGCATTGTTGTGAGAGCATGTGTAGCGAGGTGGATCTAAGGCCTCTTTGGTGAACAAAAATGAGCCCTTCTCTCTGAGAGGAATGGAAGAGCGGGAGGTTGAGGGCACAGATGGAGGATATAGAGAGAGGAGGGCTCAAAGATGTCCAGTTGGAGAGTACCTGGGCAGCAAGAGCACACACTCCTCATCCAAGGCAAAAATAAACAAAGTGACTTTTGTTCCTAATGTAGGGGGGAAGCTAGGTGGTATTCTTCTGAAGCTAACTATTTCAGGGTGAGAGAACTGAGTTGCATGTTATATGCATCTGCAGTATCTTCTCTTAGACCTCAAAGAGCATTAGGACTCCAAATGGCCAGTTGAGTTTCTTTGGAAAGCTGGTAGATACATAGGAAATTAAGATACAAGTCAGAGGCTCAGATTATTTTGAGTCCTTAAATATCTGGAGAAGAAATTAATTTGAGGGGTAAAAGGAGGTGGGCTTTAGTTTTTCCAGTGATGAATGTATTGGGTCACATCGTGGGCTCTGGTGACATAGCATCCTGGGAAGGCTCGGCACAGAAGCAGCCAACCTCTGAGTTTGATTACTTGAATCGGGGACTGAATTGAAGGGAAGCCTCTTCTGCTTTCCAGGAAAAACAATACACTTAAATTAACTTCTGACCTCTCTTTTTTATCAGCTCTTGAAGACCAGCTTCACCTTGCTCCAGGCTCATTTCGGTAGTGCATAATCACCAATCTTTTATTTTCTCCCCTTCTGACTTGCCATCTAGTTAGGGTCTCTGACTGTGCTTAGACAAGGTCTCTGTGAGCCTTCCCACATATGCATGGAGATGACATTTGCCAGGTTTTGGTTTGCGCAACTTGTTAAGTGGTGAGTGGTTTTGCCTGCTCTTATTTGATCAGGAGCGTGAACTCCTGCAGATGGCAAATATAGTTTGTTTTCAGGAAATCTGTGCGTTGTGTGGGAAAGAACACTAAAACAACAGTGAGGGACCTGACTATTGCCCTCCATTCTCACATATACATTCTTATGTGTATAACCTCTTTGAGGAACGATAATGATAATTGATGGGAATGATAAGGATAATAATAGATGATCTTAGCACTGACATGTATTAATGTCACAACTCTATGAGGTGGGTACTATCATTATCTCTATGTCACAGATGAGGAAACTAAGGCACAGATCATTGGAACTTATCCCCATGCTCACTCAGCTGGTACATGGCTGGGTGGGGATTTATAATCAAGCTGAAGGAAATGCTGAGGCTGTCTTAGTCACCGAAATCTACCTAGACCAGTTACTGGAAGGGTATAATGAGGGAGTTCTTCTCTTATTTATGCAGAGGATGGCATCTTTTGTCCTGGGATGCCTTGTATCTACTAATTCAGCCTCCCATTGAATTTGGGGTTTGTAAGGACGATCCCTTGTTTGAACAAATTCTTCCCATTATACTTGATGGAGAGTGCCATGCCATGATGTTTTCTTCCCAAATCTAACATTTAACTCAGGGCAAGACACCAAAATTACCTTGCCTGAATTCCCTTTAGTATGGCATCCTCGACATCTTTGCTTCAAAGCCTAGCCCTCTAATTTTTTATGGGGTTTTATTATGTATTACTTATACACCGAGCTGCTTCTATTTAAATTATGCAATCTGATACATTTAGACATATGCATAGACCCATGAAGCTATCACGGTAATCCAAGAAAATGAAAATATCATATCCTCACAGAATTGCCACACACCCTTGAATGCCAGTACTTAACCCCATTCCTGAACAACACTGATCTGCTTTTCATCTCCAGATTGGATTCTGTATTCTAGAGTATTTTATAAATGGAATCATACTGTATGAATTCTTTTCTCTGGCTTCTTTTGCCTATACCCAGCATGATTATTTGAGCTTCATCCATGCTGTTTTATGTAAGAGTAGCTCTTTCCTATTGCTAAAATTTTATCATTCTATGAATATACCACAGTTGGCTTATCCGTTCACTTATTGATGGACATAGGCATTGTTTACCAGTTTTTTTTTTCAATTACAAATAAAACTGTTACAAGTATTCATGAACAAGCTTTTCCTCCAGTTTTATACAGGCAACATACAAAAAGTTGTAGTATATTTAAAGTGTACAATGTGATGATATGATATATGCATATGTTTCAAAAGAATTTCCACAATCAAGTTATTAACACATCCAACATCTCTCATAGTTACCTTTTTTTTTTCTTTGTAAAAACACTTAAGATCTACTTAGGAAATTTAAAGTATACAATACAGTATTATTACTATAATCACCATGCTGTACATTTTATTCTCAGAACTTGTTCATTTTGGAACTGAAAGTTTGTACCATTTTACCAACCTCTACCCATTTCTCCCACCCCCAGACCCTGGCAACCACCATTCTGCTCTGTTTGTAGGAGTTCAACTTTTTTTTTTTTTTTTAAGATTCCACATATAAGAGATATTATGCAGTATTTGTCTTTCTCTGTCTGATTTATTTCATTTTGCATGATGCCCTCCAGTTTTATTCATGTTGTCAAATGGCAGGATTTCCTTCTTTTTAAAGACTGAATAATATTTCATTTTGTCACAGACCACATTTCCCTTATCCAGTCATCTCTTGATAGCCCCTTACGTTGTTTCTGTGTCTTGGCTACTGTGAATAACGTTGCAATGAAAACAGGAGTACAGATATTTCTTCAAGATGGTGATTTCATTCCCTTTGGATATATATGCAGAAATGGGATTGCTTAATCATATGGTAGTTATATTTTTAAATTTTTTGACAAACCTCCATCCTGTTTTCCATAGTGGCTGCATCAATTTCTATTCCCACCCACAGTGTGCAAGGATTCTCTTTTCTCCATTACCTTACCAGCATTTGTTATCTTCTTGTCTTTTTGTTAGTAGACATCTTAACTGGTGTGAAGTTAATGGTTTTGCATTTCCTTGATGATTAGTGATGTTAAATACTTTTTTATATATCTATTAGTCATATGTATGTCTTTTTTGGAAAAATACCTATTTGGTTCCTTTGCTCATTTTTTAATTGGGTTATTCGTTTTGGGTTTTTGGTTTTGTTTTGCTACTGAGTTGTATGAGTTCCTTATATATTTTGGCTATTGACCCCTTATCAGATACAGAGCTGGCAAATATTTTCTCCCATTCTGTGGGTTGTGTTTTTATTTTATCAGTTGTTTCCTTTACTGTACAAAACCTTTTTAGTTTGATGTAGTCCTACTTGTTTGTGCTTTTATTGCCTTTACTTTTGTGTCAAATCCAAAAACTATTGCCAAGATCAATGTCAAGGAGCTTACTTCCTGTGTTTTCTTCTAGGAGTATTAGGTTTCCAGGTTTTAGATTTTATTCTATGTATTTTGAGTTGATTTTTGTATATGGTGTGAGATAGGGGTCCAGTTTTTTTCTTTTGCATGTGGTTGTCCAGTTTTCCTAACACCACTTATTGAAGAGACTGTCTTTTCCTCTTTCTGTGTTCTCAGCATCTTCGTTGTTAATTAATTGACCATATATGTATGAGTTAAAGTCTAGGCTCTCCTGATGAGTTATGTCACTACCCTATTATTTTGATTACTGTAGCTTTGTAATATAGTTTGAAATCAGGCAGTGTGATGCCTCCAGTTTTGCTTTTTTTGCTATGCTTCCTTAAGCTATTCAGGGTCTTTTGTGGTCCATAAGAATTTTAGGATTGTTTTTCCTTTTTCTGTGAAAAATGCCGATTGAATTTTGATAGAGATTGCATTGAATTTATAGATCACTTTGGGTAGTATAGACATTTTCACACCATCATTCTAATTCATGAATAGAATATCTTTTCATTTATTGGTGTTTCATTCAATTTCTTTCATCAGTGTCTTACAGGATCAGTGTACAGGTCTTTCACTTCCTTGGTTAAATTGATTTGTAAATATTTTTTGATGCTACTATAAGTGGTTTTGTTGATTTCTTTTTCGGATAGTTGTTACTGTATAAAAAAGACAATTGATTTTTGCATGTTGATTTTATATTGTGCAACTTTACTGAATTCATTTATCAGTTCTAATCATTTTTGGTGGAGAATTTAGTTTTTCTCTCCATATATGATTTTGTCATCTGCAAATAGAGACAGTTTTACTTTTTCCTTTCTGATTTGGATGCCTAAGTTTTCTTTCTCTTGCCTAATTACTTTGGGTAGGACTTCCACTACTATGTTGAAAACAAGTGGTGAGAGTAGGCACCCTGGTCTTTTTGCTGATCTTATAGAGCTTTCAGCTCTTCACCATTATCTATGATGTCACCATATATGGCTTTGATCATATTGAGGTATATCCCTTCTATACCTAAAATGTTCAGAGTTTTTATCATGAAATTGATGTCAGATTTTGTCAAATGCTTTCTCTGCCTCTATTGAGATAATCGTACCATTTTTATCCTTCATTCTGTTAGTGTGGTGTATCACAATTACTGATTTGCGTATGTTGAACCATACTTGCATCCAAGGAATAAATCCCACTTGATCATGGTGTATGATCCTTTTACTGTCCCATTTAGTGATCCACTTATGGTCCCATTTTTCTTTGAGTCTCTGAACAAAGATAATTCACAGAAAGCTTGCCAGGCATCACCTGTTTTATTTCATTATCCTTTGGGCTTGTAATAATTTCAGACGTTTTTTCCCCCAAGAAGTTGTCCCACCATATAGTGACATCACCCATGTTGTTTTCTCTAGTCCTAAGACCACAGGTGATCTCAATGGTCTAAAATCAATGAAACTGAAAGAAATTCTAAAACTTTTTTAGCTATTACAGTTAGAACAAAAGTCATGGAAAGAGAAAGGGGAAGAAAGAAGACATGCTGATGGAACAGGAAGAAAAGTAATTTCTCAGAGGTCCTGCTATTTCTTCATGTCTTGCTTCCAAAAGGAATACACTGGTACGTAGAGATGGAGCTTAGGAGAAGGAGCCAGTACAGGGGCCTGAAGCAGGGTTGGCTAGAAGAGGTAGGACAAGAGCCAGGAGTGTAGCCTCATGGATGCCCAGGGAAGATGATTCATGGGGTAAAGAGTGAGCAAAGGTCAAAGATTGTAGAGATTTGAGTGAACAAAGGACAGAAATGATCACTGTGTTTGGCCACATGAAGGCAGTTCGTCTTGTGGTGTCTCAGGTGCCATGGTGGAGGGTAGAAGCATGACTAGGAAGGATTGAATAGAGAATGATGGAGGACGAGGTAGAGACGTAACTACTGGCAGTTCTTTGGAGAAGCTTAATGGCAAATGAGAGTATTGAGTAGCTACAGTAGAAGTTGCCTTGCCCCCTAGTTACCTTGCACTATTAAGGGTCACATCAACTATAGCATATAGTCTCAAAAAGTAGATGAGTGTCCCGGGGCGCCTGGGTGGCTCAGTCGTTAAGCGTCTGCCTTCAGCTCAGGTCGTGATCCCAGGGTCCTGGGATCGAGCCCCTCATCGGGCTCCCTGCTCGGCGGGAAGCCTGCTTCTCCCTCTCCCACTCCCCCTGCTTGTGTTCCCTCTCTCACTGTTTCTCTCTCTATCAAATAAATAAATAAAATATTAAAAAAAAAAAGTAGATGAGTGTCCCTTTCTCCAGTTGGAGAAAATGAGAGGAGGTTTGCAAGGTTTTCCAGTTCTACTGACTCCTGGAGATTATAGGAAATATTAAAATTTGTGATTATACCTTGTCCAATGAAACCCACCCAATCTCTTGCAGATATTTAGCCCCTAATGGTGTAGTTGTAGCAGGTGAGGAAAAACATAACAAAAGTTCTTATTCTAATGCTTAGCTTTTACTAAATAATTGTTTTATTTTGATTTTTTTTTAAAGAAAAGCAGGCTTTATTTATTTATTTTTTTTGAAACACAATATCCACTGGAACAAAATCATCACACTGTAGGCTTGTGGAATAATTTGTCATTTTCATTATGTAAGCAGTTTGGTGCCAAACTAAAAATGCTCCTTTTGTCAGAGGAATGCATTTCAGGGCCAAATGGTAGAATCATTTGCATTTTCTTCAATGTCTGTCCTAAACAATTTTTTTTCTTATTTTTCTAGCAGTGATAGGATTCTGGTCAAATTTATTTCTGGTCAGTTTTGGTGTCCTCTAATGCAGTATTGCTTGAAACCTTTTTGAGTATTTATCTTCTACCTCAAAGAGGAGAGGATTTTAAGAAGCCTTTTGATTTCTTTGAGAGTTGGACAGATGTGTCTGTGATACCAGATGATCCAAGGAGGAGGTTACAGAAAGGCAGGAGCAGGGGACACCCAGAGGGTTTTAGATCACTCTGACTTGTTAGCACATCATGGAGGAGAAGGTCATCCACCTTTTTTTCTCCCCAAGAAGAGAGCAGTGTTACACTTTAGTTATAAATTTCAAAGTTACATAACATTGTAAACAAAAAAATTCTTCCTTTTGGCTAAATAAATATCTCTTTATGATTTTCAAATTTTATTTCAAGGAAAAATGTTAGGCAAAATCTCCTGGATTCGCTTTTTATAACTACAATGTTGTTGACCCTAGTGTTTATCTTGGGTTCTGTTGTAATCCCTACCTCTCTTATTTCAAAACTAGTGTGGTTTGTATGGGAAGATCATGGTTTCTTTCTTCTCTAAATTCTGTATTTGTCTCCCCTGAGAGTCCATTTTGTTGATATCCATTCCCTTTGTCAACATTTCCCAGCTATTTTTCTATTTTATTTTGCTTTTTAAGATTCTAAGTGGTAAATATTACTATGAATTGATAATGAATTTCTATTAAATCCTGTCTTTGAAATTTTGAAAAATATCACTTGTAAACAAATCACTTGTAAATCTGGATTGGTTAAGCTAAAGAAATGGTGCAGAGTGCCTGGGTGGCTCAGTCAGTTAAGCATCAGATTCTTGATCTAAGCTCAGGTCCTAGTCACAGGGTCATGAGTTCAAGTCCCCCATTGGGCTCCAGATGGGCGTGGAGAAAGAAATGGTGAATAAAGTTGTAGAGACCAATATGCAAAGGTAAACAGTTTTCATTAAAAAATTAATTTTAATTTTTATTTATTTATTTTTTAAAGATTTTTATTTATTTATTGAGAGAGAGAGAGAATGATAGAGAGCATGAGTAGGGAAGAGGGTCAGAGGGAGAAGCAGACTCCCTGCTGAGCAGGGAGCCCGATGCGGGACTTGATCCTGGGACTCCAGGATCATGACCTGAGCCGAAGGCAGTCACTTAACCAACTGAGCCACCCAGGTGCCCCTAAAAAATTAATTTTTAGAAATACGGGAATGCATGATCTCTAACTGCTCTAAATAATTCTTTTATTACTTATCTGGTACTAAAGAGTTTCTTTTTTCCTGGCTAAAATGCTAAAAACTAATAACTGTCATTCAGTACAATATCTTGTAATGTTCTGCTCTTAAACACATTTTGTTATCGAGTGAGATATTTTTGAAAGCTGGCTTCTCTTGTTTTCTCCTGACTTTTAAGTTCTTAATTGCAATATGTGTTTTGTCTCACAGTGATTCTCAATAGCATGCTCTTTTAAAAACGAGCTACTTTTTCTCTGCAAAGAGCAGAACTTGAAAATACACATTTGGAAATGTTCAAATGTACATGAACTAGAAAGGATAGAACAATAAATCTTCATTTGCTTAATACTTGGTTTCATCACTTCCCAAGACTTTGCCCTATTGGCAGTTTTTATCCATCCTTTATTTTCCTTTGCTGACGTTTTAAAAAAAATTTTTTTTTAAGATTTATTTATTTATTTTAGAGAGAGCATGAGCAGGAGCAGCAGAGGGAGTGGGAGAGAGAGAATCTCAAGCAGACTCCCCACTGAGCATGGAGTCTAATGCCCCATGCAGGGTTCAGTCTCATGACTCTGAGATCACGACCTGAGCCAAAACCAAGAGTTGGACCTTAACTGACTGAGCCATCCAGGTGCCCCCCTTTGCTGAAGTATTTAAAAGCAAACTTCGCACATTGTGTTGTTTCACTCCTACACACCTCGGTATCCTTTTCTAAAAAACGTGAGCCATAATATAACTGCAGCGTCATTATCCTGCCTTTCATTTCTTGTTACCATGTGATATCTCTTTCTTAATCAGATTTATTCCAGTCGCCACTAAAGGTCATTTTATAGTTGGTTTGGTTGGATCAGGACCCAAACAAGATCCACATGGTAATTTGGTTGTTGCTTTTCCTAAATCTTATTTAATCTGGGGTAGTTCCCTTTTTTTTCCCTTTTCCTTTCTCCAGGTGGCTCTTTGCAAAAACTAAGTTTGCTCTTCAGAATGTTTTCCCTTTAGATTTGTCTGTTTGCTTCTTTGTGGTGGTGGTTAACTTGCTCTTCTGTTCATCTCTTTCCAGTAAATGAGAGATGTGTTCAGGCTTTTTTTTTTTTTTTTTGGTTCACTCATTTTGGCAAGAACACTTAACAGGAGGGGCTGTGTGCTTCATGTTGATCCTCTTGTGAGGCACTCACTGTCTGGTTTTCTCACTTCTCAGGATGCTAAGTTTGATCATTGGTCCCTCCATTGTAGTGCTCTCTGTCATCCTCTTATCTGCATGCCCTTATCCATTGGTGACTATTACATGGGATTTCAAAATGGTCATTTCCTAGTACTATTTTTCCTTCTACATCAGTTAGCTTAAATTCTTTGGTAAAGAATAAGTTTTCCCTTGTTAAACAGTCTATAGGATTACCCTAACATATATTTATTCCAGAAAAGGTGGAATAAATATTTAATTCTGTTTTTTCCTTTTAAAACTGCTCCTTTAGCCTGATGGACAGTTTGCTGCTAACAATTTCCCTACAGAACCTGCAGCCAGCTGTCAGGCAAAGTAACTGACCGATTTCCCTGTGTCTGCTAGACCCAGCCAGTGAACACTTGATTAGAGCATTGCCATGGGGTTCCTGAGACTTACAGATTAAGAGCAGCCCTCTCTGAAAAGGTCCCCGAAATGATACACCAGATTAGATTGCGAAACTGAAAATGTTTGTAGATTGTTAAGCCACTGATTTAAGGTGTGTTTTCATAGCATGCTAACCATGCCACGTGAAGTGTCACCCATCCTACATCCCCAGCCTGACACAGATTTACTTCTCATTTGATTGATGTTCTTTCCCACCAGTGGTAACGTCAGAAGATAGACTGGGTCTGCTTGGCCTCCCAGTTTAAGTAGCCATAACTTGTCTGTTTTTAAGAGAGAGAAACTCAACTCAAACTATATGTAACACAAAGAAAATTTGTTGGAAAGACTATGGGGGTAGCTCATAGGACTGAAGGGCAAGTTACAGAATGTTTAGCTGCTCTAGGGATTTCAAGGACTTCAGGTGGACTTGAATGTCTTAACACTGTCTTTTCTTCTTACCTGTGATTGACAGTTTTGTTCTCTTGAACACTTCCATGTGGTGGTGGCCATGGCAACTAGCCACACAAGGAGTGTTTTTTTAATTAACTTATTTTATTTAAATTCAATTAGTTAACATACAATGTAACATTATTTCAGATGTAGATTTCAGTTATTCATCCATTGCATGTAACACCCAATGCTCAGTATATCACATGCCCTTCTTAATGCCCATCACCCAGTTACCCCATCCCCCAACCAACCTCCCTTCTAGCAATCCTGTTTGTTTCCTATGGTTGAGAGTCTCTTATGGTTTGTCTCCCTCTCTGAGTTCGTCTTGTTTTATTTTTCCCTCCCTTCCCCTATGCTCCTTCGTTTTGTTTCTTAAATTCCACATATGAGTGAAACCATATGATAATTGTCTTTCTCTCATTGACTTATTTCGCTCAACGTGATACCCTCTAGTTCCATCCATGACATTGTGAATGGTAAGATTTCATCCTTTTTGATTGCTGAGTAATATTCCATTGTATATATACACCACATCTTCTTTATTTGTTCATCTGTTGATGGACATCTGGGCTCTTTCCATAGTTTGGCTATTGTGGACATTGCTACTATAAACATTGGGGTGCAGGTGCCTCCTCAGATCATCACATATGCATCTTTGGGGTAAATACCCAGTAGTGCAATTGCTGGGTCATAGGGTAGCTCTATTTTCAACTTCTTGAGGAACCTCCATACTGTTCTCCAGAATGGCTATAGCAGCTTGCATTCCCACCAACAGTGTAAGAGGGTTCCCCTTTCTCTGCATCCTCACCAACATGTGTTGTTTCCTGACTTGTTCATTTTAGCCATTCTGACTGGTGTGAAGTGGTATCTCATTGTGGTTTTGATTTGTATTTCCCTGATGCCAAGTGATGTTGAGCATTTTTTCATGTGTCTGTTGGCCATTTGGATGTCTACTTTAAAGAAGTGGCTGTTCATGTCTTCTGCCCATTTCTTGACTGGATTATTTGTTTTTTGGGTGTTGAATTTGATAAATTCTTTATATATCTTGGGTACTAGCCCTTTATCTGATATGTCATTTGCAGGTATCTTCTCCCATTCCATAGGCTGCCTTTTAGTTTTGTTGACTGTTTCCTTTGCTGTGCAAAAGTTTTTATCTTGATGAAGTCCCAATAGTCCATTTTTGCTTTTGTTTCCCTTGCCTTTGGAGATGTGTCTAACAAGAAATTGCTACAGCTGAGGTCAAAGTGTTGCTGCCTGTGTTCACTAGGATTTTGATGGATTCCTGTCTCACATTGAGGTCTTTCATCCATTTTGAGTCTATTTTTGTGTATGGTGTAAGAAAATGGTTCAGTTCCATTTTTATACATGTAGCTGTCCAATTTTCCCAACACCATTTGTTGAAGAGACTGTCTTTTTTTAAACATCAAGACTCTGCTTGGCCTGTTCTGAGACGTGTGCTCACCTCTAGGCCAATTTACTGTCTCCAGGAGAAGTGGGTGCTCTGGTTGACCTACTTTGGGTCAACTGTCCATATCTCCATATATCACAGGAGAGAACAGTGATGGGACCCTCTATCCTAGATGAGAAGATTAAATCTCCAACATCCAAAAAAGTATTTGCAAATAGCAGATACTTATCAAAATTTTGTAGAAGAATCCGTGGGACTCAAGGAAGACTGACTGCTTTCATGTAATACATTAGGTTTGTAGAAGGAATCTGTTTTGACACAACATATTCCATAAAGTCACGCTGACTTCTATTTGCTCTTTGGGTTCTTGGATCCTCAAAACATAATGCTTAAACTTGCTGTGTTTTTATTTTTCTTTAAAAAACACTCTGTTCCAACCCTCACAAAGTCTCAAAGGTAACGTTAAATTCTCAAGTTGAAGCCTTTATAATGACATAATTAATTTCTCTAGTACTAAAAACAGTGGGCTATCAGAACTTACAAACCTCACCATGTTTCAACATGTATTCAAGTGCTAGGTCCTTTCCTGTTGGTCATGGTACCTGGACACTTTTTTGTGCTTCAACGTGAGAGACAGTACACATGAAGACTAAGCCAAACAAAACTGTTTTCTTTTCAACTTTGTTCATCAAATGATTCTTTTTTATTCCAACAAGTAGAAAGGTATTTTTTTCTGTCATAAAAATGACCACAAAGCTGTCATCATCATTGTTTCCTGAGCTTGTGTGTAACTCATCTTAGACTGATAATTATAACTCCCTGCTATCTGATGTGCCAGACCTCACCTCACTTTTATCTAATAAGATATTATGACCCTAAATTCATTCTTTATATGTGGATTCATTCAGATAACTTAAAATCATGGGACTCTCTAGGAAGAAGCAGTGCTTTTCATCAGTAAGCAGAAATGTATATTTCTTTCATTTCCAAAACTAATGAAATCTTGATGCAACTGGATGCAATCTTTCTTTTATTAGTAAATATATCATAAAATATTTCATATAAAGCTTGGGGCCTATTGGCTGTGAATAATTGTTCTTCAGTTTTTCAAGTTCTTCAGTTTTCCTTGGACTCCTCACCATCACTGTGAAAAAGATTTTGGAGTCATCTAAAAAAATTTAAGTAAATACTCAAATGCCTTTAACAGTTCATCTCCTTAACTATTGTCAGTGTGCAATGTCAAAGGGAATTTCACATTTACAAGGTAATGGAGTGTTGAATTTATTGTCCCCTCTCTCCCATCATGGTAAATGTTCATCTAGTTGCTAATGAAATCTGTAGCAACATCACGTTGTTTTGATGGCTTTAGATGCAGGAGAATTTGGAAGCCAATCTGCAGTTCATTTAACTTGTGCCCACACCATCTGCTTATCTGCATCCCTCAGCCAGCCAGCCTGCTTCTTTTCTCCTAGAGTCTACAGAGATGATTAACCTGGATGAAGATTCCTGGCAGCCTCAGTTGACTTCCTGAATCTTCCACACCATCCAGAATTCCCTGGTGGAGGCTGGCAGGATATTTGGAAAAGCAAAGAGGCTTTTTTGGCTCAGGAGAGAGTAGACATAAATGTCAGCTGGTGAACCATCACTGAGGAGAATGACTTCAGGGTTCAAGGCTTGTTGGAAATAAATTTCAAGTCACTGGCTAACTATAACATAAAACCACTAAGAAGGGAAATATTCTGGGCTGCTTCATCTCCTATGATTATTCTGTAGCGACAGGAATAGTGTAGTTCAACTAAGTGTAATGTGCCAACAAATTGTTTTCAAAGTCACTTGGAGGGTAAGGTAGGTAATTATTTTCTTCCTTCCTGAACTATTGCAGAGACAAGTTGGCCCTAGAAGTCTGATTCCATTGGATGATAGGGGCTATGCTTTTTAATATGCCTTGGGATATCATTGAATCAAGATCCATTATATGGGGTTAGCCAGGGCAGCGCCCTGAGTGACATCAAATTTTCTCTGAGTGAACCACAGAGTGGCTGGCCTTCAATTTGTACCATGAATATGAGTCATGGGCCGTCCCTGCCATTATTCCCCATGTATGTGGTTTCAGTCATCATGTCCATTTGACCTTTGGACTGCGCAACTGCCAGAAACTGGAACTGCCCATTTGTCCAAGTCAGAAGCAAGGAAGAGTGTGAAAACTGATTATGGAACGCAGGCCTGTAAGTCAGAGGTGAGAAGTCCCTTATTTCAACAGCCCTCAGGCAGCAGAACTTTCTCTTGCCCTGTTGTCGGGCTGGTGCTGAAGATTCTACCACGGTGCACACAGATCCATCACTGGGACATCAGTCAGAATAATTCATGGTGGTCATATGTTTACTTGTGTACAGCCTAATAGCATCTTTTTACATTGGACATCTGGGTGTCTTTATTGGCAACTGGTGAAAAATATTTTTCTGAGGAAAGTTCCCCATATTAATTACAAAGAAAGAAGGGAAAAAGGAAAATAAGAAAGACAGTTCTGGGGCACCTGGGTGGCTCAGTCATTAAGCATCTGCCTTCAGCTCAGGTCATGATTCCAGGGTCCTGGGATCAAGCCCCACATCGGGCTCCCTGCTCCATGGGAAGCCTACTTCTCCCTCTCCCACTACCCACACTTGTGTTCCCTCTCTCGCTGTCTCTCTCTCTCTGTCAAATAAATAAATAAAATCTTAAAAAAAAAAAAGAAAGACAGTTCTAAGATTACTGCATATCAAGACAAGGGAGTGGTTTTATGATAAGAGTCCTGACACTTCAGATGAAGGCATCCCATTGGACATGATGATTCCTCTCCTTCAGACTCAATTGTGTAGAGTTCATTGACATTTCTTGGCACCACTGCCCTGGGCTGACTCTTCTCAAAATTGTGAAGTCAGTCATGCATGTTTTCCATGCCTTCCAGCTTCCCTTTTTGAGCACAGTGTCTGTCTTTCTGACCCCCTCACTACAGCATTCCTCAGAATATTCTCCTTGGGGCTGCTTCCTTCACTGCAGCCCCAACCTCCCTCCCTCCTATACATTGTGCTAAAAGCACTACTGCAGTTATAATCCTACCTAATATTTGCTGAAATGTTAGAGATAAGGGGTTATTGATTAATTTGCTTCCTTTTTTTTTTTTTAACAGAGGATTCCAGGATATCCTTGATATTGACACCATGAAAGGGCCCATAAATAGTGGGATATCACAGTCCAAGGTACTTAGCCCCAAATTTTGATGTCAGTTGAAGTAATTAACTATATTCTCTTGCTCCTTAGAGGGTGTTCCATTGACCTGGGAGCTTACTAGAAAAGAAGACTCTTAGGCTGAATCCCAGACCCACTGAATTGGAGTCTGCCTTTTAGCAAGAGCCCAAAGGAATGATTCTTCACATTAATGTTTGAGAAAAATAGACCTAGGCCATACCAAGTTTGAGTAAAAATAAATGCCATCCTGTGTCAGGCTCCTGGTCAAGACAGAAACAAATGATCCTGCCATAGATGAGGGCAGGAGAAGCTTTGTAGGGAGCAGTGGCTCTCCAAACTTAGTGTGCGTAAGAATCATCTGGAAGCCTTCTTGAAACATAAATTGCTGGGCCCCAACCTCAGAATTTCTGACTTCGGTCTGGGGGGAGCCTGAGAATTTGCATTTCTAGCCAGTTCCCAGGTGATGCTGATCCTATGGTTCTGGAGACACACTTTGTAAAGCAGTGACCTATAGTGATGTGTGTATTGGGAAGAGTCTATGCTGGTCGGGGCCCTGGACAGAAATTCTGTAGCAGGAGCTCTGTTAGGCCCTTACATATACATGAGGAACACTTTATTCAGAAGCCTCAGATCAGGATTTAAGGGCAGTCTTTACCACATCCTAGGTTATGTCTTATTTTCATGATTTCTTGAGACGTCAGTGATTCTAATTGGAAGATCTGAGACTCGGGAGATGGGAAGGGACACATGTGATGAGTAGTTGGGAATTTTTTTTTTTTTTGAGGCAATCGAGGAGTTCTTTCTCTCAAAGTTGGCCAACATTGTTCCTGCAGGTGGACCCAGGCACACTTCTAACAACTGATTACCCCTGATATTCTTAATTTACTGGGTATTTGAAAAATTCAAAGTCTAACTTTTCAGCAGTGTGAAGTAGCCTGGAACCAAATGATAGAGAAATTCCAGTATGTTTAGAACCCAACTGTAGAGTTTCGGTCTTTTGAATTTCTACCAAATGGGACAAATACATTTCTCAGTCCATGTGCAACTCTAATTTACAAATTACTGCACTGTTTGCATAGATGAGCTGTTAATGTCTAGGAATAAGTACACTTAGGAACTTGGTGTTTCTGAAGCTATGTGTGGCAACGTTAAAAGCTGAATCTGTGTTATAATGAACTTTTACATCCGTTGTGTGAATGATGGATCAGGTATCAGGCATGAGAGTAGAATCTGATCATTGGTGTCAAAGCTCATACATATTTAAGAACCTTCACCATGTCAACCTGAAATGTTACCAGTTCTCTTGTTAAGGAGATACCCCTTCAGGGAAAGGAGAACTGAAGGGTCAGGTTAAACCTTCCAGAGACACAGGTGAGGGTAGAGGTGGGCAGGGTTATGTCAGAATATACTGAGAAGTGAAGAGAGAGCTAGGGGTTGGTCATGATGAATGTTAAGAGTAACCATAGGTGATGTCTCAAGGACAGGAACAACAATAAGAAATAAAGAAAGAGAATGTAGAGTCTGTGGCTGTCGAAGTTTGTCAGGACATAATGTTGCTTGTTTCTGAGAACTGCCTCCTGGTATATATGCCTTTTCTCTTTCCTCTTGGTGTAGTTTTACAGGTGAAAGAATTTCTCTGAAGGGTTTTTTAAAAAAAATAATAGTATTCTAGAACCTGGGAAAATTTTTCAGGTTTCCTAGATTTATTTTATATTTTAAAACCTAAATTGAAAAGCAGTGAGGCTCTGGTCTAACCCACAGCTGAGAACGTGAGGGCACTTGCCACAGCCTTGTGAAGTGTGTAGGAAAGTAGGAGCTTGTAATCAAATAGAATAAGTAACTGGGATGATTCCATACAGCTCCGGGGAGTTAACGCTGTTGCTTTCTCTCTAGGCCCTCTTGCCAAAACCCTGCTGCTTTACTTCTCAACTAAAAATAACAATCCTCTGTCCTACTTTTTGGTTATTAACATTTCTTAATTTGTAAGGACTTTTCTCATTTCATGGCGTCTTCTAAAAGCTTTATTTCCCTGGGTTTTAGCTACTGTGTATCTAAGTGAATTATAGTGAAAGCCTCCTTGTCTAATACCTGGCAGTCCTGCAAAAATCAACATTGTGAATGTTCATCTTCCGTAATGCCTGGGCGGGTTAAAACCAATTCTGTTGGAAAAAAGGATCTAGACCAGAGTGAAGTTGGTTCTATGAAGATTAGAAAAGGCATGATGTTTTATTCTGTCACAGAACTTCTCCAGGTAATGTTAGTATCACTGGGTTTAATGTTGAAGAATGAGAAGGTGACAGTCTGGCACAAAGTAAGCTGACTTTTAGTTATCTATTTTTACTAATTGGACAAGCATGACAAATACATAAAGATCTTGTAAAAGCAATACATGTCTATTTTTGAAAACTCAGAACATGCAGAATATATAAAACAGGAAAGCAATTAATTATGATCCCACACCACAGAGGGCACCACTCATTTGTTCAATGTGAAGAATTTAAAATCTATTACAAACATTTGTAACCCTGTTTTGGCCTTTCTTCATGCATGTATTCAGTTACTTACTGCAGGGAGGTGTAATGACATGGTGGCAGTCTGGCCCCTGCTGACTTTGAGTAGCATTGGTTATGGCCAATGCTTTATTCAAAGGAAAGGCAAGGAGGTAGCAGGTTTTAGAGCAGAGGCCTACTCTACAAACAAGCAAACCATGCTCACTAGAGACTAGATTTGAGTTGGTAAAACCAATGACTTTTCCTGATCCCCATGTTTAGTGTTGCCATAGGTAACCTGCATCTGTTTCCTCTCTTCCCTTGACCCCAGGATACTACCCTGGACCTTGTTCTCCCTCTCTATCCCCACTGACGCTTCTACCTCCACTGTCTGCTTATTGAAGTTCCTTCCTAGGCTCAGATTTTAGCCCTCTCCTTCCTGCATGCTTCATCTAGATGACAACTATCTGTTCTTTCTGCTTCAACCATCACCTCCGTGTGGTAAGTTCCAAATGTATGTAGCCAGACAAGACCCATTGGTTTTAAGCCACCCATGCATCTTTGCCACTGAAACTTACCAGGTACCCCCTCATGTGAGGTTCTGGATCAGGCACTGTGTGTGGCTGGGAGATAGGCAGTGTGCCTTCTTGTCATGGAGGTTATGTTCTAGAAGGACTAGACAGACCACAGCCAAGTGATCAAATAATCCTGTAATTTAAGATGGCAGCAAATGTTTGTGAAGATTAATAAAGCAGAGTGATCTGAGGAAGAGAGATGGGGTAGCACATACTGTGTTAATAAGGTGGCCATGAAAATCTTGCTAAAAAGATGACATTGGAGCTGAGACTTGTCAGAAGAGGCTGACCTTGTAAAAATCTTGGAGACGCTAATTCTAACAAATGAAAACAGAGCAAGTGCAGAGGTCCCAAATGACAAAGGTCATTAGATGTTCTTTTCAACTAAAAGGAAATGTATTACAGACTCAGGAGCAAAAATAGTTAATTCCAATTACAGTAATTCCCAGGACAGAGAAGTATGGAAAATGATGAGAACATCCTACAGGGGAATCTCATGTTAATAATATGCTGTAAAACTTTTATAATATCAGTCTGTATTATTTTATAACATTATTTTTAAGGTTTGCAACTGTATTCTATTTTATGATTATGCCATAATATGTTTAACCAATAGCCTTTTTATGAATTGAATTCCACAGAATCATTCTTTTTAATTACAGGAATTCCCAGTGTCTCAGAAGAAAATTACAAACACCAGGCAAACATGTATAAGAAAGCAACATAAAGACACTGTCAGTGAGCCAATGTGGGTAGGAAATCACCAACCAGGGGGAGCTCACTCCTCCTCTTATGGTTCTGTGATTGTTTCAGGGGTCTTATTCCTGTTGTTCTGCCCATACTGTAAGATTATTTTTTAAAATTAACATTTTAATTTTGGGATAATTTTAGATTTACAGAAAAGTTATAAAAATAGTATAGGGAGTTCCCATTTACCCACACCCAACTTCCCCTATTGTTAACATCTTACATAACCAGGGTATATTTGGCAAAACTCAGAAATGAACACTATTGACTGAACTCCAGACTTCATTAGGAGTTTCAATAGCATTTCCACTAATACCCTTTTACTGTTCTAGGGTCTAGTCCTGGAGCCCACATTGTGTTGGGTCATCTCCTTAGTATCTCTCCTGGTTTTCATGAGCTTGACTAATTGGGGAAGTACCAATCCGATATCTGGTAGAATGTATCTCATTTTGGGTTTGTCTGAATTTTTATTTCTCATGAATAGACCAGGATGGTGGGTCTGGGGAAGAATGCCACCAAAGTGCAGGGCTCATCCTCTCATTCTATATTCAGAATACATGGTATCAGCATGCCTTATCATCAGCAATGTTCACCTTGATGGCCCAGCCAAGGTAGGGTTCATTAGGTTCTCTGCTGTGAAGTTACCTGTCCTCCCTCTTTCCAGTCTATCTTTGTCACAAATTAGTCACTAAGTCCAATACACATTCTATCAGGGTGTGGGGGGTAATGGTGGGATGGAGTAGACAGATTAGGAACTATAGGGGCCATCTCCATAAAGTGGGTTATCTGCATAAATTACTTGGATTTCTTCTGTAAAGAAGGTTTGTCTCTTTTCCCTGTATTTATTCAATCATATATTTATCAGTGGAGACTCCACATATTTATTTTATACTTGGGCTGACAATCTATTAATACATTATTTTTAGTCAAAATGTTCCTGTTTTGGCCATTGGGAGAGCTTCTTTCCTCATCCTTTGGGTTTTTGAGTACTTGTTTACTTTGTGTCCATGTTCATCTAGTCTTTTCTCTGCCCCAGACCCTGAATCAGCCATTTTTTCCCAAGGTTCTCTATTTCCTTTGATAAGAAAATCATATTTAGAAACCAAGATCTGGACAGTCAACAGTCTTGTGACAATTTCCAAGCTTGGTTACAACATTGTTGCTTTTAATATCTCTTGAGCTTACTCTTGGCACACATCCGTCATGACTCCTTATGATCAATGTTCTAGAGGTGGAATTGCTGGGTTAAAGGGAATGCAAGTAGCATTTTAAGGCTTTCAATATATTGCCAAGTTGTCTTCTAGAAAGAAGATATTCATTAATATGAAGGAGTGGTATCAGCATTTATAGTTTTGGGTTTTGAACACCCAGTAAACTTCATTTTCCTACTAAATGTGTATCTTAATTCCTCTTTACTGCCGACACTAGTCTGAGCCACACTCTCCGCTCACCTCGATTACTGCAATGGATTTATAACTAGTCTCTCCCTTTTGTATTCCTCTTATCTACATTCTTTAGAGAAAAGTTGGAGCAATGCTTTGATAATGTAAATAAATGAAACAAAATTATGTTCCTGCCTTAAAACCTTTTAAGAGGGGGGTGCCTGGGTGGCTCAGTCAGTTAAGCATCTGACTCTTGATTTTGGCTCAGGTCAGGATCTCAGGGTCTTGGGATCAAGCCCTGTGTCGGGCTCTGTGCTCAGCACAAAGTCTACTTGAGATTCCCTCTCTCCCTCTCCCTCTACTTCCCCCCTCCCACCCCAGCCTGTGCTCTTGCTGTCTCTCTCTCAATAAATCAATAAAGTCTTAAACAAAATAAAACGTTTTAAGAGTGCTCAATGCACAGATAATATAAAATCTTTAATATGGATATAAGACCTTGGATGTCTCTGGTATCCTCTTATGCCCTTGGCCCCCTTACATAAGTACATAAGGAAAGTCAATTTTTTCCTGATGTTTGTCCGCTGTGCCAGCCTGTTTTCTGCTTCATGGCTTTTTCATGAAATCTCCCCATTTTCCACAATATCTCTCCAGCCCCCAAATAGTAAATTTCTAGTACTTCCTCTGGTCTCAATTCCTTAATCCCTAGTATAATTCTGCCTGAAAATCCTCCCATAGTTGCCTGTACATTATTTTAGAAGCACTTCTCACAGGTTCTGATTATAATTACTTAGTTATTTAATATTTACCTTCCCAATCAATTTTAAACCTGTGAGAGCAAAGATGGTGTCCAGTTTGACACCTAGCAGAGCTCCTGGCACTTAGTAGGAAATCCGTGATTATTGGTTGGATGAATGTGTAACTCATATCTTGAATTAATTCAGCTAATCATTTTCTAGGAGAAAATCTACATTAAATAAGGTGCTATAAAACCTCATTTCCTGATACTTGGAAGATTATTAATTGTTGTATTTGAGAAGTGAAGTAGATCTATCTATTTTTTATTTAGAATATGATCTAGAGGAAAGAATGTACTTTTGCAGGTAAGGGTTAGAACATTTATGATGCCTCTGGTTTACCTTGCCAGTTTAGCCTTCAGAAAGATACCAGTTAACATTTGGCATTCCATGAGAGCATGCCTTTTTCTATGATTTTTCTTGGCAAATTATATTTTCTAAGGATGGCCATAATAGAATCTCCCTTCTCACATGGTATAAAGACCATGTGAGAAATATTTTAAAAGAATATTTATTTTAGAGAGAAAAATAGAGTGAGCGAGCACGCAGCGGGAGCGGGAGAAGAAGAGAGAGAATCCCACTCAGACTCCATGCTGAGTGCAGAGCCAGATGTGGGGCTCAATCCCAGGACTCTGAGATCATGACCTGAGCTGAAATCAAGAGTCCAATCCTTAACTGACTAAGCCACCCAGGTGCCCCTATACAAGAAAATTTTGATAGTCCTCCCATTGAGTGAAGGTTTTTGTTCCCTCCCCGTGAATCTGGGCAGGCTTGTGACTTCAGTGGATTTGATAGTGACTCTCAAGCCTGGATCATAAAAGGTCATAAGTTTCTACCTGCTTCCCTTGGGACCTCTGTCTTTGGAGGCCTCCAAACAAATGCCACATGGAGACGATACAAGTAGTATTCTGGCCCACAGCCCCAGATGAGTTTTTAGCTAACAGCCAGCATCTCATCTCAGCCATGTGAGTGTAGACCCCTCCAAGCAATTCCTGCCCCCAGCTTCCAATCACTTCCAACTTTTGGGTCTTGCCAGCTGAGGCCCCATATACCAAGAGAAACAAGCTGTTCCACTACACCTTTTCTGAATTTCCTGACCCACAGAATCCAAGAACATAATTAAATGGTGGTTTTAGGTTGCCAAAGTTTGGAGGACTTTGTTATGCAACAATAGGAACTGAAAGAAATTTCAACATTATGATTTTCAATTTTTCTTACCTTTCTCAGTCTGAACATAGAAACCTATCATTTATATTCTTATCCCTTTGACTACTAGTAAGATTAAATCCTTCTTTATAGGAGTATTAACCAGTTGTATCTTTTTGCCTCATTATTATTCTTTTCCTAATTTTCCTGGATTATTCTCCTTTTGGATTTGAAAGAATTCATTATATATCATGGATATTAAACTTATTTTCTGTTACATGTTCTGAATATCTTGCTCTTTTGTTGTGTTGTTTTTACTTGTGTTCACTCTTTAAGGTCAGGCTTGATTATTTTCTACTTGTTCTTTCTTGTAAACTCATGACCTTTGAGTCACTGTCTCTCTCCCAAACCATTTATATTTAATCTCTGCTTCTGTGTTAAGAGCACTGATTTTCCTCAGCTAAGAAGATGATTGCCCTTCCACTTCTAATTTTTCTTACAACTTTGGTTAAGTGTATTTTCAAAAGTTATATTTTAATAAAGCTTAGATTTATTTGTAATATTGAGCCTCTTTGAGAAGAGTTATTTAGTATAATCTTACAGTGAAAAAAGGCTCAGTTGTAAATTGATGGAAGCCAGAGATTAGTAAGAGAGATATGGGACTGCTGAAACTTATAAATTGAGTTGGTAATATATATTTCTAAATTAAAAAAAATCTATGAGGAAATTATTGGTAAAGAAGCAAAAATCCAATGAGGTGTGACTGATCTCTTCTTTTAAATGATGAAATAGGGGGCAAATCCAGGTGTAAGCTGGGTAGAACAAGCATAGCAGAAATGTGGGAAAAAAAGTCCAAATATAAAAGTCTGTCCCATCAGTTACATTTCAGAAGAGTCATTGGATAATTAGAGAAAGCCATGGGCAAATATGAAAGATATCAAAAGGTACTTCCTTTTAATGTCAAGGTATCTAAATGTCTGAATTGTAGTGTTAAAGCCTTAGGTCGACCCTGAAGGTATACCCGATGAAAGATATTTAACTGGAAGCATAATAATTAAGGTAGATAGAAAGACACATGTAGTTCAATTCCGGCTCTGAAGTTTGGGCGTATATACAATGAATATTGGTCAGTGAAGATTAACAGAAAGTCATCTTAAATACCTATGAATTTATATTTCTTTAAATCCTGTTCAAGTGAATCTTTCCAAGAATGATATTTTCCGGTTCTTGGCTAATTATTATCAGATACATAGAAAAGCCAATATAATTGAGAGGAATCACAGTATATATATATATATATATATTTTTTTTTTTTTACAGGAAAGGGTTGGGTGCTCTGGGGAGCAAGGTGAAGGAAGGTTCTTACTGAGTCCCCAGAATGTTCCTAAGGCAAGGGTGAGGGTGAGGCGACACTAGGGAACCATTATGTGTTCCATAGGTGCCTTATTATTGGCCTCGGAGTGACTTTCTTAATTTAATTTAATTTAATTTAATATTTTATTTAATTTTATTTTATATTTTATTTTATTATGTTAATCACCATACATTACATCATTAGTTTTTGATGTAGTGTTCCATGATTCATTGTTTGCATATCACAGTATATTCTTTGCCTTCAGATAGTGTTACAGGAAACACAGGTCTTATAGATCTTGAGGTTGTAACAGCTAAGGATATCTTCCCCCTCCCCACCTCCCCCATTTACTTACTGTCAGCTTATCCTAACTGCAAACCCATTTCTTGGAGGAACTAGCTATGAACAAACATGACAAGAGTCAGCATCAACTGCTACTCAGGAGGAATCCATCCAGAGTGAAAGGGTAATCCATCAAATTTACTTGCAAGATTAGAAAGAAATGTAATTGACAGTAAGCATGTATGTAATTTTAAAACCCATTTGTACATAATGCAATGTTTGTTGACTTAAGGGTGTTTTTGGAAACACTCAGAATAATTTCTCTTTCATTTAAGGACTTTAAACATGTAGTGTTCTTAGGAACAATTGACAAAGTATGCTCAGTGCTTCCCCTTGTAAAGGGGCTTCATCTATCAGGCATGATTTCTTTTAAATAAAAATGTTTTCCCAATAGTGACTGGCTCCTAGTAGGTGTGAAGTGGTATCTCGTTGTGTGTTGCTTTGCATTTCCCTGATGGCTCATGATGTGGAGCATCTTTTCTTGTGCTTATTGACCACTTGTATAGCCTTTTTGGAGTCATGTCTATTCAGATCACTTTCCCATTTTAAAAATTTGGTTTATCTGTCTTTCTATTATTGAGTTGTGAGCATTCTTTATATATCCAGGATATAAGTCCCTTACCAGATAGACAATTTGCAGATATTTCTCTTATTCTGTTGGTTTTCTTTCCATTTTCTTAATGGCATCCTTGGAAGCACAAAATTTTTGAGTAGTAATAAAACCCAGTTTATCTTTTTTCCTTCTTGTGGCTTATGTTTGGTTTCATATCTAAGGAGGCTTTGACTAACATAAGATCATGAAGATTTGGTCCCAAATTTTCTTTACAACCTGTTAGCAAAGTTGTCGGGGAATAGCTAACCCTCATCCACCTCAAACTTTTGGGAGAACACTTAATCTGCCAAAAATAATCGAAAAGTTGTGCTTGATCAAATTGCCTAAGGTGATTTTGGAACACCTCTTTGAGCCATAGAATGGAAGCTTAATGAATAGGTTAAATCAAAACTCAAGATCCAGATGAGACCAGCAACATAGTTTTGAAAGGAAATGCAAGCCCAGAGCTTGCTGCTCACTCAGCTTGCCATCAGGTTACTAAGTAATACCTGTAATAATTGCATGAGCCATATTGCTATATTCCCTGCACAAATTCCCACAGTCCCTTTCTATATATTCAGGTGAACAAAAACTGGTGTTAAAAAATTTAAGAAAAAGGGGCGCCTGGGTGGCTCAGTCGGTTAAGCGGCTGCCTTCGGCTCAGGTCATGATCCCAGGGTCCTGGGATTGAGCCCCGCATCGGGCTCCCTGCTCAGCGGGAGGCCTGCTTCTCCCTCTCCCACTCCTCCTGCTTGTGTTCCCTCTCTCACTGTGTCTCTCTCTGTCAAAGAAATAAATAAAATCTTAAAAAAAAATTAAGAAAAGGAAAATGTCATTGGTTACCTAGGACTTAACTTGAAAAGGTCCTAGATAACTCAGCACTCTTGTTAATCAAAATTCCCATGGCTTTAACAATTCATAGCAGGAATTTTCAAATGAGTCCAATGAGTCCAAGCCTTCTGTTCCATGTGAGCATAAGGGGCTTATGAGGCAAAGTCATTTCCCTGCACAACTGATTAAAATCCATGCCTTCGTGCAGTGACATTCTAATTTCCTTGATTTTAATCCTTCCCCAAGTGTCATACATGGGAGAGTTGTTATGAATATCAGCAATTATCAAATATATTAAACCTGCTAAGCACCACAGAGGGAACACAGGTGAGGCCACACTGGTAGCTTCAGCGAGTATGAGCCCTAGAGCAGTCTCTTCCCACAGCTGCCATATAGAGAGCAGACTACAGGGTTTCCTGCCAAGTTAGACTGAGGTCAGAATCACCCACTCATTTGCTTCATTAGAGACCAGATAGCTGGACCCTCTGACTCTACAGATGAGAAGATTAACAATCTGACAGGGGATGACTGGGAAGGACAAGAAAAGTAGAGTTGACTCTTGAACAACATGGATTTGAACTAAGCAGGTCCACTTATTTGTGGATTTTTTTCAGTAAATACTGTAAATATATTTTCCTTATGATTTTCTTAACATTTTCTTTTCTCTAGCTTACTTTATTATAATAATATAGTATATGATGTGCATAGCATACAAAATATGTATTGTTCATGTTACCAGTAAGGTTTCTGGTCAACTGTAGGCTATTAGTATTTCAGTTTTGGGGGGAGTCAAGAGTTATATGTGGATTTTCCCACTGTACAGGGGTCAGTGTTTCTAACCCCTGTGTTGTTCAGTGATCAGCTTTGTATATGTGTATATTATTTATACAACATAGCCAACCTAATTTGCATCTTATTTACACAGCTTGTCCATTTTAAATTCCATTAAATCTCCCTCTCCAAAAGGATATAGGACAATAGAAGAAAATCAGATAGAAATATTCAGTCATCAAACAGCAGTCCAGTATTTTGTAGATATATAACTCATATCTGATGTCAATATAATTTATGGTTGTTATTATTATACAAACTTGGGTGCCTTGTAACATTATATCAGTCACTTTAGTGATGCCTTGGTACACAGAAAAGTAAATGATGCCCTACCAATTTGCTTTTCTTTATGCTTCTGGAAATTGATGAACTTCATGATTCTTAAAAATGACCCATACACACATCCAGTCTTAGAGCACACATAAGGCATAGAACATACATGCATCCAGGCAAAGAACAATAACTTTATTATAATAACGTAACAATAACATTACTGCCTAAGTAGCTGATTCCTTATCTTTTAAAAGTCAGCTCTTTTCATGATTCCCAGGCATCAGTTTATATAGGAGTATTCTAGACAAGTAGACTGAAATGGACATAGGCTATGTACATGAGTAAAAATGGCAAGAAAAGGGCAAGATATACCACAGGTTCTAACCAGGGAAATCAGTCATGAAAATCTTGCCATAATTTACATCTTCTTATTTTGTGAATTCATTTTAACAAAATATTGTAGCTATGGTTATTCTTAATATTCTTGTCCTTTATCTTACACTAGAGTTACATGGCTAACACATGTCTACATTACATTATTAGGTATTCTGAATTGGAGTATATACTTCATCAGTGTGTCTTATAGTTTCATAAGTTTTCGTTTTATTAATTTGCATCCTTAAAGAGGTCCTTTCTGCCTTTCTTATAAAGCAGGTTTAGTGGGGATAAACTCCCTCAACTTTTTCTGGAAAAGTGTTTATCTCTCCTTCATTTCTGAAGGACAGCTGTGTCAGGTAAAGCATTCTTGGTTGGCAGGGTTTTTTTTGTTGTTGTTTGTTTTCCTTTTTTTTTTAAAAAAATATTTTATTTATTTATTTGACAGAGAGATAGCGAGAGCAGGAACACAAGCAGAGTGAGTGGGAGAGGGAGAAGCGAGCTTCCCGCCAAGCAGGGAGCCCCATGCGGGGCTTGATCCCAGGACCCTGGGATCATGACCTGAGCCGAAGGCAGAAGCTTAACAATTGAGCCACCCAGGCACCCCTGTTTGTTTTCTTTTAGCACTTTGAATATATCTTCCCAGTCTCTCCTAGCCAGCAAGGTTTCTGACTTATGGGGGCTTCTTTGTATAAGAAGAATTGTCTTTCTTTTGCTGCTTTCAAAATTGTCCTATTTGTATTTGTTTTTAGATATTTTGATTATAATGTGCCTTAGAAAAGATTTTTTGGCATTAAAATTTTTTTAGAGATTTAGGAGCTTCATGAATGTAGATGCCCAAATCTCTCCCCAGATTTGGGAAGTTCTCAGCCATCAGTTCTTTAAAGATTTATTTATTTAAGAGAGATTGAGAGAGAGTGTGTGAGTGTGGGGAGGGGCAGAGGGAAGGGGAGAGAGAATCTTAAGCAGGCTCCACGCTGGGCATGAACTCAGTGCAGGGCTCAATTTCATGACCCTAAGATGTTACCTGAGCCAAAACCAAGAGTTAGACGCTTAACTGACTGAGCTGCCCAGGTGCCCCTCAGCCATCAGTTCTTTAACTAACTTTTCTGCCCCCTTTTTCCTTCTCTTTTCCCGTGAGACTCCAATAATATGCATAAGTTGTTTATCTTAATGGTATCCCATAGTTGACACAGGCTTGACTCTTTTTCATTTGTTATCTGACTGGATGATTTCAAATCACCTGTCTTCTCCTTCACAGATTCTTTATTCTGCCTGATGCGGTCTGTTGAGGTGCTCTCTGCTGCATTTTTCATTTTATTTGTTGTATTCTTCAGCTCTAGAACTTCTGTTTGGTTCTTTTTTTTTTTTTTTAATGATTCTGTTTCTCTGTTTAACTTCTTGTTTTGTTTGTGTATTGTTTTCCCAATTTCATTGAATTGTCTTTGTGTTTTCTTGTAGGTCACTGACGTTCCTTAAAAAAACTATTTTGAATTCTGTATCAGGCAAATCATAGACCTTTGAGGTCAGTTACTAGAAAGTTACGTTCTTTTTGCTGGTGTCATGTTTCCTGATTTTTCCTGTTCCTCAAAGTTATGTTTTGCTGTCTTGCATTTAAAAAGCAGTCACCTCTTCCAGTCTTTTGATGGGCTTCAAGAGAGAAATACCTTCCATCTACTGTTTTAGGGGTTCTGAGGTTTCTCAGACTTTTCTTTGTATACTTCTCCACACTTCTTGTTCCCTCTTGGCAGGGAATTCTTAAGATGGTATGCCTTCTTTTGATCCAGTAAAGCCAGGCCAGTTGCTGACAACCTCTTGTTTGCTTTCCCTGTGGTGGTAATGAATGTCCCAAACTGACAGAATCAGGCCGTCTGTCCTCACATGCTCACTAAACATCTGTGAAGACTGAATCTCATTGCCTTTGGGGGTGTGCATTGGAAGTTGGCCACAGTGTAGGGGTGTGTGTGGGTGAGTTGTGCAGAATGTTGGGGTGCCTGCAAGCCAGTTGGTGGGATCTCTAGGAGAGGCATCCCCAGTGGTTTAGGGATGGGCTTCCTAATGGAGTCCATGAAATGATTAGTAGGATCTATGTCCCTTTGATGCCCTCCATGAGACCTAGTCACTCTTTTGTCTCCCAGTCACTTGGCACACCTCAGAATTCTGGAAGGGGTGAGAAAGAAATGGGACTCTTTGGCAGCATCCTGCACAGCTAGAGAAGCTGGGTGTTCACTCACATACCCTCACTTCCCCTATTGGAGAAATCATGAGCCAGAAAGTTCTCTCTTGGCACTATACTGCCTTGAGTGAAGAATGACAGAAGTAAAATGAAACTGTTGTTTTTACCCTCTTCATTACATCCGATGTTGGATGTTTTTTTGCTCCACTGGTGTGCTGGAACTTCTCCACTAGACTCCCTGACTTCCACGGAGGTATTCTCTTGGTATTTGTTAAAATCGGCGTTCTTTGTAGGAGATGGTAGAAAACGTACTTTGCCATTTTGGTGACATTAGTGCACAAGTCTTTTTTTTTTAAGATTTTATTTAATTATTTGTGAGGGAGAGAGAGAGGGTGCACAAGGAGGGGGAGCAGCAGGCAGAGGGAAGAGCAGGTCCCCACTGAGCAAGGAGCCTGATGCGGGACTCCATCCCAGGACCCTGGGATCATGACCTGAGCTGAAGGCAGATGCTTAACCAACTGAGCCACCCAGGTGTCCCAGTGCACAAATCTTAACACCACTCTTTTCACCAATATAAATATAATATTGAAATTGCTTGAGCTCATGAGGAGAGCCTCTGATGTTGACCAAGATAGGGAAGGAAAGCTGACTCTCAGATTAAATAGCTGTCCTCTGCTGGAGCATGTATCTGCAGTGAGGGCAGCTGTGTGTTTTTTGGAGTGTTTCTTTAACTGTCATGTTCCTTATGAAATACTATAATAGTTTAAGAGTGATTTGCAAACACTGTAACTGGGTGGGTTGGAAGTTGCAAAAAATGGAAACTGTTATTTCTTAAATGGCTTATGAAAATAGAGGGAAATACATGAAGTTAAATTTTTTTTAATCCTAATTTTATTTATGAAATTGAAGATAAGGGAGATCTAACAAATTCCTCCAAATCTAATAAGTAGTAGAATCCTAATTCAAACTTAGGCACATCTACACAAACCTGTAAGCAAGTGAGATTTTGGGGTCAATGGACTAATACAGGAGCCTGATTATAACTTATATTGTGTTTTCTCATAATAGTTAAATTTCATCTATATAGTGTAAGATGCCAAACTGTAAATCTCTGATCTTACAAACTCTGATCAGGATGAAATTATTAAGATTTTTGGGTTTTAAAACATTTCCATTTACAGATACTTTTTTTTTTTTTGAGCTTTATTTTTAAAAAAATTTTTTATTATGTTAATCCCCATACATTACATCATTAGTTTTAAATGTAGTGTTCCATGATTCATTGTTTGTGCATAGCACCCAGTGCTCCATGCAGAACGTGCCCTCTTTAATACCCATCACCAGGCTAACCCATCCTCCCAACCCCCTCCCCTCTAGAACCCTCAGTTTGTTTTTCAGAGTCCATCGTCTCTCATGGTTCGTCTACCCCTCCGATTTCCCCCTTCATTCTTCCTCTCCCGCTATCTTTTTTTTTTTCTTAACATATATTGCATTATTTGTTTCAGAGGTACAGATCTGAGATTCAACAGTCTTGCACAATTCACAGCGCTTACCAGAGCACATATCCTCCCCAGTGTCTATCACCCAGTCACCCCATCTCTCCCATCCCACCCACCACTCCAGCAACACTCAGTTTGTTTCCTGAGATTAAGAAGTCCTCATATCAGTGAGGTCATATGATACATGTCTTTCTCTGATTGACTTATTTCGCTCAGCATAACACCTTCCAGTTCCATCCACATCGTTGCAAATGGCAAGATCTCATTCCTTTTGATGGCTGCATAATATTCCATTGTATATATATACCACCTCTTCTTTATCCATTCATCTGTCGATGGACATCTTGGCTCTTTCCACAGTTTGGCTATTGTGGACAGTGCTGCTATAAACATCGGGGTGCACGTACCCCTTCGGATCCCTACTTTTGTATCTTTGGGGTAAATACCCAGTAGTGCAATTGCTGGATCATATGGTAGCTCTATTTTCAACTTTTTGAGGAACCTCCATACAGTTTTCCAGAGTGGCTGCACTAGCTTGCATTCCCACCAACAGTGTAGGAGGGTTCCCCTTTCTCCGCATCCCCGCCAACATCTGTCGTTTCCTGACTTGTTAATTTTAGCCATTCTGACTGGTGTGAGGTGGTATCTCATTGAGGTTTTGATTTGGATTTCCCTGATGCCGAGCGATATTGAGCACTTTTTCATGTGTCTGTTGGCCATTTGGATGTCTTCTTTGGAAAAATGTCTGTTCATGTCTTCTGCCCATTTCTTGATTGGATTCTTTGTTCTTTGGGTGTTGAGTTTGATGAGTTCTTTATAGATTTTGGATACTAGCCCTTTATCTGATATGTCATTTGCAAATATCTTCTCCCATTCTGTCGGTTGTCTTTTGGTTTTGTTGACTGTTTCCTTTGCTTTGCAAAAGCTTTTTATCTTGATGAAGTCCCAATAGTTCATTTTTGCCCTTGCCTCCCTTGCCTTTGGCGATGTTTCTAGGAAGAAGTTGCTTCGGCTGAGGTCAAAGAGGTTGCTGCCTGTGTTCTCCTTTAGGATTTTGATGGACTCCTGTCTCACATTGAGGTCTTTCAACCATTTGGAGTCTATTTTTGTGTGTGGTGTAAGGAAATTGTCCAGTTTCATTCTTCTGCATGTGGCTGTCCAATTTTCCCAACACCATTTGTTGAAGAGACTGTCTTTTTTCCATTGGACCTTCTTTCCTGCTTTGTCAAAGATTAGTTGACCATAGAGCTGAGGGTCCATTTCTGGGCTCTCTATTCTGTTCCAGTGATCTATGTGTCTGTTTTTGTGCCAGTACCATACTGTCTTGATGATGACAGCTTTGTAATAGAGCTGGAAGTCCGGAATTGTGATGCCACCAGCTTTGCTTTTCTTCTTCAACATTCCTCTGGCTATTCGGGGTCTTTTCTGGTTCCATACAAATTTTAGGATTATTTGTTCCATTTCTTTGAAAAAAGTGGATGGTATTTTGATGGAGATTGCATTGAATGTCATTTACAGATACTTTTAATAATAGTTCTAGAGAGTAATTAAGGGTTACACCAGATTGTCTTTTTAAAAAAATTTTAATTCCAGTATAGTTAACATACAGTGTTAGAATAGTTTCAGGTGTACAATATAGTGATTCAAAACTTCATACAACACTGGGTGCTTATCACAAGAGCTCTCCTTAATCCCCATCACCTATTTCTCCCATCCCCCCCAACCTCCCCTCTGGTAACCATCTGTGTGTTCTCTATAGTTAAGAGTCTGTTTCTTGGTTTGCCTCTCTCTCTCTCTTTTTTCTTCACTCATTTGTTTCTTAAATTCCACATATGAATGAAATCTTATGGAATTTTCTTTCTCTGACTTACTTTTTTTTAGCATTATACTGTCTAGCTCTATACATGTTGTTGCAAATGGCAAGATTTCATTCCTTTTTATGGCTGAAAAATATTTCATTGTGTATATATATATATATATATATATATATATATATATATCTTTATACATTCATCTATTAATGGATACTTGGGCCACTTCCAAAATTTGCCAATGGCAAATAATGTAAAGATGTATAGATGTAAAGGTGCATGTATCCCTTTGAATTAGTGTTTTTGTATTCTTCAGGTAAATACCCAGTAGTGTGATTACTGGATCATAGGGTCGCTCTATTTTTAACTTTTTGGGGAACCTTGGTACTGTTTTCCACAGTGGCTGCACCAGTTTGCATTCCCACCTACAGTGTAAGAGGGTTCCTTTATTTTCCACATGCTTGCTGACACTTGTTGTTTCTTGTGTTGTTGAATTTAGCCATTCTGACAGGTGTGAGGTGATAGCTCATTGTAGTTTTTTTTTTTTAAAGATTTTATTTATTTATTTGACGGAGAGATAGAGAGAGAGCACAAGTAGGCAGAGAGGCAGGCAGAGGGAGAGGGAGAAGAAGACTCTCCACCGAGCAGGGAGCCCAACATGGGGCTCGATCCCAGGACCCTGGGATCATGACCCGAGCCGAAGGCAGCCGCTTAACCGACTGAGCCACCCAGGTGCCCCTCATTGTAGTTTTGATTTGCATTTCCCTGATGTTGAGTGATGCTGACATCTTTTCACGTGTCTGCCATCTGGATATCTCCTTTAGAGAAATGTCTGTTCATGTCTTCTGTCCATTTCTTAACTAGGTTATTTGTTTTTTGGGTGTTGAGTTGTATAAGTTCTTTCTATATTTTGCATAGTAAGCCTTTATAAGATGTCATTTGGAAATATCTTCTTCCATTCTGTAGGTCACCTTTTACTTTTGTTGATTGCTTCCATTGCTGTGCAGGAGCTCTTTATTTTGATTAGGCTCAATGGTTTATTTTCTTGCAGTTAATATTTCTCAGATACTTTCTATGGAAGAGGCTTTGTTAGTAAGCATTGGGGATGTGGAAATAAATAAGATGCTAGCCATGCTTTCAAAGATATTGCCCTCTAGCAGAGGAGAAACACATGTGAACAGATAATTAAAATGCAATGTAAAATGCACAAAGCTAGAAGATAAATATTTACATAGGTACCTAGAGGAGCCAAAACCACCATGAATGGGCAGATTGGGAAAACCTTCAGAGGAAAAGAGACACTTGATTCTAGTTTTGGAGGCTGGGCAGGAGCAAAAGATAGTCTGAGTAAAGGGCCAGTACAGTGAAGGCAAGGAGTTACAGCACGCAGTGTTGGAGGGACCAATGTAAGCACAGGGTTGGTGGGTCATGAAGCCCTGTAGCAAATTTGGCTGGACATTGGGTAGGTAAGGGCTAGGTTATAAGCAGCTTTCAGGCTCCACAAATGAACCCAAGTAATTAGAAAAAGTATTTCCATTATTTCACTTAGTTGCTGAGGATGTCTTTAGAGGTACTGACGTTCAATTGAGTCATAGAGTTTTCCCTTCTAAAAAGCCAAGGTGCAAAAATGACGAAATGTTATTAAGAAAGTTAAGTTTCTTAACTGAGACCATTGATGGTACAGCTGAGAAAGTGGTGGGATTTGACTTCAAGTACTTTGCCATTAGTATTTTCAGGATCCTTTCTTGATTTCCCTAGGCTCTGGGTGGGTGGTTTCACTTGGCTTTCTCTTTTATGAAAGCTCAGGTTCCCATTCCCTTCAACTCTCCTCTTCTTTACTGATTTTATCAAACAGGGTATCAGTATCAGTGGCTTACTTTATCACATTAGGCTGCAAAGGTGAAGAGGTGAACAAAATATTGACCAGAATTCCTGCAAGAGAAAGCCTTGACTTTGGCAGAAATACTTGGATGTCCTGCATGGAAATGGTATAACCTTGGATGGTATAACCTTGGATATAATACTTGGATGTCCTGCATGGAAATGGTATAACAAGGATGCTAAAGTAACACAGAGGACTCAGATTCAGCTAGGACTACGAAAAGAAGAGCCATTCATTTTGTTCCAGAGAGGGAGGGAAAGGGAAGGAGGGAGAAGAGATGGTTGTGGGAATGAAGTGAGGGCAAGAAGGGAGAGAAATGGAAGCTGTGGGAAGGAAAAGTGGGGTTGGAGGGAAGGTAACAGAAGACTCTCTGCTCTGAGGTCACCCAAATCTTCAAGTAAATGTCTGAACTCCCACAGTGCTTGGTGAATGGATTGTGTATGTGTATGTTTGTAAATCATTGTAGAGGGTCACATGACAATGGATGTTGGAGGAGAGGGGAGATTTAGCCAGAAGGACATAAGCCTTTGAGTATTAGTAGAAATCTTTAAGAGAATATTACCTTTCTCCTGGCTTTATTAGAGCCAATCCTACTCAAGTTTGAGGAGGGTTAGAATGGAGAGGATTCTTATCTACCATTTGGACTATAGTTGCATTTTATTTATTTATTTTTAAAGATTTATTTATTTTAGAGAGCGAGCAAGAGAGGGAGTGTGTGCGAGTGAGGGGAGGGAGAGGGAGAGGGAATCTCAAGCAGAGTCCCTGCTGAGTGCAGACACTGATGCGGGGTTCAATCTGAGGACCCTGAGATCATAACCTGAGCCCAAACCAAGAGTCTTACGCTCAACTGACTGAGCTGCCTGCTGCCTTTTAAACATGGATTCATGGAACACTACATCAAAAACTAATGATGTACTGTATGGTGACTAACATAACGTAATAAAAAATAAATAAAAATTAAAAATAAACATGGATTCCTGGAAATAACCTACCAAACAAAAGAATAACTATAAATTTGAGAATTTCAGGTTGGGGGCAAGTAAGCTTTTGAAAACTGCTTTGTTCAAACCTTGGCTCACATCAGCATACTGAACATGTGTTTTCCACTCATTAAGACCAACCTAAAGTAAAGTACTCGAACTGGACCCTCAGGTGAACTTTGCTCCTGGGGGATTTTGTGTTCTTCAGTCATGTTATCTCTGTACTCTACAAGAAACTGGTAGGACAGCCCTCTCCTCTTCCTGTGTTGCACAAAGGGTGTGACCTTTGAACCTCTGCCTTCCCAGGGCAGATACTTCACAAGTAAGAGAAAAACTATCTGATCAGGTATCCCCTTCTCTGCTTCCTCTCCTGCTGCAGGGAAAGTGATCAACCAGCAGCAGGTACCAGCCACAGTTAACTGTACTTGCTTGGAGCTATTGAAAATGCTACTTCTGCAGTAATGAAGAAATTCACATTTCCCCTCCCTCCACACAGGACTCACTGGAGAAAGAGGTAAGGAAGTTGATATACAATCCTTTTAGATGCTCTCTGTTAGACCCAACTGCTTTCAAAGGAGGAATTTTGAAACCAGAGAGTGAAGGAAGAAAAACAACAAAGACTTTTAGGTTCTGAGTGATAGAGAAAATGCACTTCCATTCTTGCCTTCTGGCTGGGGAATCCTGCTGGCTGACTTATAATTTGGAGAAGAGATTTCTTGTAGGCTTTTCTTAGGAAATTTCCCAGATTTTCTCATACTTATGTATGACATGTTGGCAAGTAGGAAAGTTTAAATTCAAATTCCATGGGAATGAATGAGTACAAGAATCATTACTGTAACAATGATAGTTCTATGTATAGTTCATGAAGTAGCTTAGTTTTTGACCATGTTACTTTGCTATTATAAATAAGTGAACCATTAATTGCGATTTGGCAAATTAGTCAAAAATATTCCTAATGAAATTGTATTTATCCCTGTGGGATTTGGTATATGTAATAATAGTGATTAGGATGACAAAAAACCAGAATTTATTAATGACCTGCTAAGTACTCACAATTTTGCCAAGACTTTTTCCTTTATGAAGAAATAAGAGATATTGGATATTATGTTCATGAAATTTTCATTTTTAGTTAGGGAGAAGAATGTGAAATGTAAACCACATAGTGCCTGATCTGAAGGGGGTCCCATTAGAGAAGTATTGGTGAAGATTGGGATTATCAGGGAAAGGCGGTTGAGCTAATCTGGATTTGGAAAAAAGATGTTTTGGATGAAAAAAAAGAGTATGGGGTGAAGAAATATTATTGGAGAGCTTGTAAGACAAGACAGCTAGCCACCCTTGAGTAGAAGGCATGTCTCCGGGAGCAGAGGGTGATATAAGATTTTAGGGAACTTCAGATTCACAGGAGTCTTGAAAGACAGATTTTTTTCTTAACATATAATGTATTATTCATTTCAGGGGTATAGGTCTGTGATTCATCAGTCTTACACAATTCACAGTGCTCACCATAGCACATACCCTTTTCAATGTCCATCACCCAGCCACCCCATCCCTCCCACCCCCCTCCAGTCCAGCAACCCTCAATTTGTTTCCGGAGATTAAGTCTCTTATGGTTTGTCTCCCTCTCTGGTTTTGTCTTGTTTCACTTTTCCCTCCCTCCCCCTATGATCCTCTGTCTTGTTTCTCAAATTCCTTATATCAGTGAGATCATATGATAATTGTCTTTCTCTGACTGACTTATTTCACTTAGCATAATACCCTGTAGTTCCATCCACATTGTTGCAAATGCCAAGATTTCATTTTTTGATGGCTGCATAATATTCCATTTTATATATAGACCACATCTTCTTTATCCATTCATCTGTTGATGGACGTCTAAGTTCTTTCCATAGTTTGGTTATTGTGGACATTTCTGCTATAAACATTGGGGTGCACGTGCCCCTTCGGATCCCTACATTTGTATCTTTGGGGCAAATACCCAGTAGTGCAATTGCTGGATCATAGGGTAGCTCTATTTTCAGCTTCTTGAGGAACCTCCATACTGTTTTGCAGAGTGGCTGCACGAGCTTGCATTCCCACCAACAGTGTAGAAGGGTTCCCCTTGAAAGACAGATTTGACTGTGGTAGGATGTTGATGTTATTGAAGGTTTTTGAACAGAAAAACAATTGAAACAATTGATTCAAATTGATGGGGAAGTCCTCTTTTCCCTTTCGCACACTCAGTGAACTCTACTGATGCTTAATAATTCTGTGCTAGGTATCACACATAGTCTCTGCTGCTACTTAAAACATCTGTGCATTGGAGGAGTCAGGACCTCCCTGGGTTTATATAATCCCTTAACCAAAACTCTCTCACACTTTCAGACTCACTCTAGCTGTGCTATGATACTTCCCCATGTCCACCTGGAATTATCACATAAGAAGAAGTAGGTTTCAGTTTGCTGAGGAGGGTCCTGGCAGAGAGTGGTTAATGGACTGCATGCAGGATGCTTGGTGTACATTCTGTCTGGAGCTGGGACTAGAGGACTTTGGTTTTTTTTTTAAATAAAATACTTAGAAATGTCAGTGCTGATTTCTCAGGCTAATGGCCTCATTGACTTGGTTCATTTCTGGTCCAAAAAGAAAGACGACTTTTCAAGTCCTAAAGATAATGTTGTCCCCTGATTCCAAACCAAGAACATAGAGTGATTGATGTTCCTCAAAGTGTACTTCTCAAGTTTTGCCTTGAATTCATAGTTACTTTTTCTGTTGTATTGACTCCTGAAGTAGCTTCATTGAGAGTCAAGGCTTCAGGAAGAGCATGCTCTCCTGACTTTTCTGACTGGATCCTCTTCTCAAATCTGCATACCTTGCTCCGTTTTCCATTTGAACTGTAAATAGAGAATGTGGATTTGAGTTGAGTATAACACTGTGGAAAGTTCAGTGAGGCACATAGAACCATTTCTGTACTGTAAAGGTGCTTGGATAGTCAACTTCCCTTCTGGGCTCCCACTGTGTTCAAAGCTTGGTAGGCAGTGAGGAGACTGACAGTCCTCTTCCCAGGAGACTTGACACCACGAGTTAAAAGACCCCTATTTTTCTGCTGGAGTTTGAGATTGCAAACCCTTTCCAGTCCTGTGAGTCTTTAAGGAGGTTGTTGCTCTTAGGAATGAATTGTCCAAAATTGGATGCAATCCATGCCCTCCCCCAACCCCCTTTTTAAAGATTGATATCCCTGGAGAGGGGAACAGTTTCCTTTCTAGTAAACTCTTCTGTCGCTCTTGCAGGAAGAAACTTTCAGGTTTGCTTCACTGAGACAACTTTTTTTTTTTTTAACTTTATTTGGTTGTTTTTTTCCCCTGTATCCTAGTGAGCTACTATGTCACAGTTCTTGGCTTTGAATATAGCTCTGAGTTTTTGTCAAAGGGAAGATTCATACCATCAGTTTACAGGGATTCATCTGGCCCTAGAGTCACTCAGGAGTAATTTACTCAATTAGCAGCCCTGGCAGTTAATTGCTTATTCATTGGAGTCTGAGAAAGAAAATTTAAGCTCACTAGCAATTTGACATCTTAGGAGGACAAAGAAATTATATACATTTAACTTTAATAGCATTATTATTGCTATATTATGAATCTTATTGCTATAAGTGGTTGAAGCACCATGAGCAATGCTAAATAGGAGCACTGCCTGCCATTTCTTTGAAAATAAATATTAATACAAACAGCTGATAAATACCGCATTCAGTTATAATGGTAAATATAGTAAAATTGAGTAAATCTCTGTTGATGAGAATGATCCTAAATAATTCTTAGTAAATTTAATGAAATCAGTGGGCAGCCTTTAGGATTTATCAGAGCGTTTTCTTTGAAGAGACTTTATCACCAAATATGAACAAATACACATTATATATATAATACATATAAATATATGCTAATATATAATATATATTTATATATTAATATATTTAATTAAATACACATTAAAATATGTGTATTTGTGGTGGTCATGGTACAGTCTTACAAAATAAAAATATTACTAAGATTGACAAAATAAAAATATGGCTCACCATCTTTATCTTTCCACTATCGTCTAAGCATTCCTAGTAAGATTTCTCTTTTACTGACCTAAGGGATGATGAAGAAGGTTCTGGACTGATGGCAGGAGGTGTGGATTACATGATGAGCTCTGCCTCTGATAAGCTGTGGAACTTTGCATGAGCCATGTTCTTCTGTAAATCCCATTTTGACACCTATAAAATTCAGTCATTCAGCCAATGAGCTGAGGAAATAGCAGTGAAGAAGGGAGACATGGTCCCTGTTCTCAGGGAGACAATATTGCCAGAGGGTGATATAGACAAATGAATGACCAAGGTGATTTCAGATGGTGAGTGCTGTGAAGAGCATAAGAGTAGTGGGCTGGGTTAATAACTGAGATACTTCTAGCCTGGGTGATCAGAGGAGAGCTCTGTGGCACAGTGACATTACAACTGAGCCCCAAATGACAAGGAGGAGCCAAGCCAGGAAAGAGTTTGGGAAGAGGCATGTGGAACAGCAAGCAAGAAAGGCCCATGGCCAGAGCACACGTGGTTTGGTTCTGGAACAGAAAGGCGGTCAGTGTACATGGTGGGTGATGAGGAAGGGGGCAGGATATGGAGAAGACTCAGAGGCCAGAGTGGGGCAGTGGCTGATTCTGTAGGGCTTTGGGGGCCACGAAAGAGGTTCTTTTAAGTGCATGAGAAGCCATTGGAAGGTTTTGAACAATGAACATTAGCAGATTGTTTTGATAGAACCCTGCCTGCTCTGTGGGAAAATGGGACTACAGGGGTCAAAAATAGAGGTAGGGAGGCTGCTGAGGAGGCTTGCACCTAATCGCACTGGGAAGCAATGGGATCAAACTCTGATCAATATTTCATTATCTTTGAGGGTGTAGATCTTCTCTCTCAAAAAGTCTCAAATACACTTGTCTAGCTTTAAAAATTCTCAGGACATCCAGGGGTTGCCTCCAGCTAGGAATGGACACTGTAAATTGCCTTCATCTTCTGATACAGTGTTTAAATGTTTTCTAAAAAGAGGCTTTTTACATCTTTTTGCATATTTAGATTACCATGAGAACCAAAGAATAATGAAACATAAAGGAAAACAGGTTTGTTAAAAGTTCTTTCTGTTCTGTCACTTGATTCTTTCGTTAATGCATAAATCACTACTAAGTTTTTGTGTGTGATATTATAGCAAGCTAATTTTTTTAGGGCTTAAAGCGCTTTATCAACAGTTGCATCATTTCTGATACTCAAACATTTTGCAGTCTGTTTTATTACTGCCCATTTTAGGAGTAGGAAATATCGAAAAGTCAGGAAGACATCAGGTTTTTACGACGAAATGAAAAAAGCATTTTTACTATATCCCCCCCCATATACTAAATAATAAAAGGAGTAGAAGGAACTCCAAAAAGTTCAAATAACAAAAAGTAGAGAAGAAAATCCACCTTGAGAGAGAAGAAAAAAAAAAAATAGAACACAGCCATAAACCCCAAACATAAAGTATAAAAATGATCTGCCAGACAGAGTATAATGTGGACTTAGGGTAAAATGATGCGAGCAATACCATGTAGCTCCTCTAAACCCAGGGGCAGGGGAGCCACAAAGTCTGAAGGGGGTTGACTGCAAGGCAGTAGGGAGTAGGGAGGGTGGAAGTAAATGGCATTCCCATCTGAAGAGGACAGCCATAGCTCAGATAGAGCCAATTTTTGCCATGCAGAAAAATTGCCATTGAGGATTGCCAGATATCTGATTTTTTTTTTTTTAAAGAAGCTGGAAAGATGGATTTTTATATGAAATGTTCCTATCTTTCAAACACTGTGTGGGCCAAACAAAATTATCTGCCAGCTGGATTCCATCTGTGGGCTGCCAATCTGTGATCCCTGCTCAAAAAGTAAGTGGCATAATTCTCAAAGGCCCATGTAATGATTCTTTGATTAGATGGATGAGACATATGAGTGGAAGAGAAGAGTCCCCAGAGATAGCTAATTCTCCATTATGACAAGATGGGGAGGTAGAGTTTTTTATGCCTGGGTTTCCGGGCAAGGGATTGCATTAGGAAAGGAGGGCGAGAGAGACCCACAGCCTTGATGGACAGAGTTCTGGCACTCTCAGGGCTCAACGTGAGCTTCCCTGACTCCCCCAAGTGTGGACACGGGGTCAGGGAGATGTGGCTCATGGCAGAAGACACATCCAATTATTTGAGTGTTGGAAACAAACCCAGACCCAAACTGGAACTGCCTTAGCTCCTTGGCCTCACCCTTCTCTTCCTGTTCTTTAGCAATAGTTGGTCTGGATGGAAGTGCTACAGAGAAGATTAATAACCAGGAAGCAGCAGCACAGCATCACCGCAGAGAGCAAATGTGTGCAAGTCAACCAGCACACATTTACGCCAACCTTTAAATAAAGCAGTGGAAGCCAAGGGAGGAAGAGCATCCCTTAGATCAGAACTCTTCTGAGAAAATATGGAAGAATTCAGACTGATGCCCTTTTGTAGTTTCAAAGACACTAAAGACAATAAATAGTCTTCAAAACAAAGCTTGAGGAAGAAATATAAAACATCAACGAGAAATGCAGTAACATGGGAAAGAGGTGGGGCTATGGGTTCTCTTCAAAAATCGCTACATCAGGGATGTGCGTCTAGTCAGAACTAGAACATTCTTCCCTTCTAGTTCTCTTGTTCCTCTTTCCCGTAATCACCGTTCTTCAGACACAGAGGCACCTCAGTGCATGGATGCATCCACTTCCTTCCTATCCTTCTCTCCTTTCCTTCCTCTTTAGGCAGATTTCACAGCCCATTGTTACAACAAGACTATCATTTTTGGGATTAACTTCCCTTTCCTTACTTGTGCTTTAGATACCAACCTTACCCACTTTCTCCAAAAACACAAATTAGTGACTATGTTTTCTCTATTTTCTGTATTCATCCCTTCCCTCTCAACAGGACTCTATCATCTTTGAAAAAGGCTCAAATTTCTCTCGTTAAAACAAAAATACAACAACCCCAACCAAAGCAACACTTGCACCCACATCCACGGCCAGCAACCGAATCTCTTCCCTTTTCACGCCTTTAAAACAGGCTGCGTCTTTTTCCTTGACTTCCTTGCTTTGTTCTTTCCAGTTTGCCCCACCTCTCCACCATGTTGCTTCTGCTAAAGCCAGCAGTGACCCCTACGTCTCTCTATGCAGGTGACAGTTTTCAGTCAGTTGTCCTCTCAGTTGGATTCAACATTGCCGACCACTCCACCCACTTGAAACCCTCTCTCCTCTTGGCTTCGAAGGCTCCATGTGTCTTGTCACTCAGCCTGTCTGGCTTTTCCTCCTTTGTCTCCCTTAGAGGCTTATCTTTCTCAATCAGCCATTGCACACTGAAGCTCTTTGGGGCTGCCGCTCCGATTCCATCCTCTCTCCCCAGCTGGTGACAACAGTAATCACCACTTCAGTCATCACGCATGAGCTTGATACTCTCAGAATTCACATTGCCAGCCTTGTTTTCTCCCGTGCCTCCCCTCCCCCTGCCCCTGGGGCGATTCACATTTTCCTTCTGGCTGGGCCAGTGCTCCTCAGACTACCTGTGATGAAAGAATAGTTCTTTAATTTTCTAATCCATCACAGACTGATGCTTTTATAAGGATAATAAAAATGAAATACAAGAAAAATAAAATGAATAAAAAAGACACAAAATACAAGTTTTGCATTTTATTAGATCCAAGAGATAGAATATTACTCTGTCAAATTACTCTAAAAACTTCTAAATGCCTCTCCTCAATTACTGTACCACTGTTGTTGCAGAACTGTAACAAACCGTCCAAGGACTGGAATGGGTCTGAAGACTCTGGTTTGCATTGAACTCTTGTCTTCCTTTGCCTGGTGCACCTATCAGATTGCAGCTCAAAAACCTCTCACTTAGGAAACCCTCTCCTGAGCCCCCTAAGTCACTCACACCTATTATTTCCTAGCCCATGTGCCTTTCTCCTGTAGCACATTGAACAACTCTTACATTCATAACCTTTGTAGCCTCCATGTAAATTCCATTATGGCTGGAACTGGGTTTCTTCTTTTTCTACTCAATCTTGTGTTCTTGGCACAGAGCGGGCACCCAAATCACTTACTCATCATGTAGAGAGAGAACAAGCGCACACAGAGTTAGGTGAATACAGAGGCAATAGATAATTCTGCCCAAAGGTTTCAGGCAAATTCACATTTGAATAAGGGCTCCAGGTGCAGACGGTGGGAAAGAACATTGCAGGTGCAGTTATCAATGTATGGAAAAGCACGGATGCACAAAAGCACAGAGCTTGTCTGAGGAAGGGGTACTATTTGGGGGCGCTTAGAACATGGGATGTGTTGGGGTGAAGAAGAAAAGGCTGTGATAATTTGGTGTGAGAATAAAGAGGAGATGATAATCTGTTGTTAAAGTCTTCGGATGCCAAACTAAGGTGTTTAAATTTTACCACCTATAGATGGAAAGTCATTAAATGATTTATGGCAGTGGAATTCATGATTACATTTGATTTTGTCAAACATAATTAGGGGTGATCCATGGAGGCAAGATCGAAAGGGACAAGGCAGGAAGCTCTCAGAACAGTCTAGTTCATGAGAACCTGGGTGGCCATGGGGAAGGAAGGGCGGCGGTGGGGTTGGGGAGTTGTTTAGAAGGTGGCAACTCCAGGATGAGGCTCCCAGGGTCTTAAGGATCTGGGGACAAGGAGGAGACACTCTGGATTCATATTCAGATGGCAGCATCGTGGGTTTCTGTTTTTGTGGCTCCAACTCTCTGACTGTGGCAGTCTTTGCCTCACAGCATGTAGAAGTGAGTTCTTGGAGTATACCTCTCAGGAGTATACCTTCTCCTGTAGCACGTTGAACAACTCTTACATTCATAAGCCCCTGAGTCATAATCCTAAGCACAATTAAGCTTACTCCATCTGATTGGAAATGTTGATAATAACTTACACTTCGTCCTCTGAATGGGACACTCATCTTCATCAAAGATCATTTCCTTTGAGTAACAAGAGGCAGTGGCCAACTTAGTCCCTTATGCTTGGATGGTAATCAGATAGTTCTACTTTGGTCTATGGTCCCATGGCCTTTGAAATATTGGCATCAGAGTGGTAAACTGTACCTTCTAGATTTTGGAGAAGTTGCCCCATATCCCCCCAGATGTCATTTGACCTTGGTCAGTCATTCTGTGCTCTTCAGGAGAGCTGGTGGGGACTTTCACCAGCCATGGGTCCCCAGATGGAAGCCAGGCTATCAGCTGGGAATGCAGAGTGGGCAGAAGTCATGGTGGAGTGGGTATCACTGAGCTCAGGGTGCTGCCTTCTTGATTTCAAATAGGTGGTTAATAATGCTCACCTCTTTCCTGACTTTCAAGAAATATGACTGCCACTTTTTGATTTCCTAATTCAGCTGCCTTATTCTATATGTGTCTTTTATTAAAAGTTGCCTCATGCTCTCTTAGAAGTTTGTGGGGTGAGCTTCATACATAAATATCTTCACCCTCAGAATCTTCATGGATATTGTGTGTAAATAACACTAAATCCTGACACAATCTGCTATATTGGTTTTTTTGAAAACAGAATGGTTATTATTCTAACTTCCATGTTTGATACCTTTCGTGAAAACTGGACCAAACTTAGGACAGAGGCTTTTTCAGCCTCAAAGGGTATTGTTATGGAAAAATTTGACTGAAACAGATGAGTTGATTCAGCTTGGTGTGGTAGTGAGAAATTTACTGTGCTTTACCTAAGTGATACCCACTGCATCCTTAGAGACTCGTCTTTCCTGGTAGAACCAGACCTGAGTTTGCCTCCCTAAAGAGGAATGGCAGGTATTAAGATAATGAGCTGAAGGTGGGAGGAGTGAGGGAGTGAGAGAGCGCCTAGGAGTCCTGAAAAAAAAAAGTCATTTTTTTTTACTCTTTCTTATTTTTACTACCTGGATTTCTGCTTCCTGGGAGGAGGCTTACACTCTGGAATTCTTTCTGCTCTTATCCCAGTGGACTCTTTAGTTGTTTACATTTCCACAGCAGGTAAATGAGGTTTTTGCTTGGACTTCCTACAGCTTCCAGATGGAGACCCATCCTGAAAAGTAAACCAAGCAGGCTCTCTAGCCTTGGGGGGCAACAAGCTCTAGTTAGTTTGACCTCAAGTAACAGTCAGCAGATTGAGTGCTGGGGGCTTGGCTGTAAGCCCTCACTCCTGTCTGGGCAAAGTCAGGGTGGAGGGAGAGAAGGGTAGGAACCGTCCCCATTCTCTGTTGCTGCAGCTACACTGAAGACTGTCAGTTGGGGTGGAGGGTTCTGGGAGTGGAGACAGGCAAGTGTTCCCAAGGTACGCAAAGAGGAAGTCACAGCTGCCCATAGGTGCATGCAGGGAATTCTCCCATGTCCTCATTCAGCTAACTAGAGTTAAAGCATCCTACTCATGAAATAGCACTTGATACTCAGATTAGGACAAAAAATATCATGGGGAATCCATACTCAATTAAAAAAAAAAGCCAGACTTCTTGGTCTTGGGATAAAATAATCTGTCCAGAGCAAACAACATTAATGATCTCTATCAGGAAAGGCTGAGACTCAAGTTCTCTATCTCCAGCCATTCTCCTTTGGAGCCCGAATTCTCTCAGAACATGTCTCTCCCTCTGTGGCCATATGGCACTTGGCCTTGTGTTCAAGTGACACTTAGCACATTGTAAGATTATACTTTCTTCTCTAGTCAGAGGCCCTTGAGGGCAGGAGCTCCTTCTGACTCCTCTTTATGTACTCAGGCTTTATGGGGAGCAAAGCCCAGAGTTTGCATTCCATAAGCATTTGTGGAATTAGTTGAATGATACTCCCTGCTCTTGAAAGTTTCATGAGGGTTGTGAAGACCACCTGGGTTGGTGATAGTGTGTGTCCTCTCTGTGGGAGGGAATCATCAGGACTATATCTAGAAGTAGGGTCCCTCATCCCTGATGACTCACCCTGAGCTGAAATGAGTCATCTTTACATGCCCTGATTGTTTGTTCTGAAAAGTCTACAAGGTTCTTTCCTACTACTCAGAGACCATATTGCTAGCCAAAGCATTTGGGTTTTTTTTTTTTATTGTTATGTTAATCACCATACATTACGTCATTAGTTTTTGATGTAGTGTTCCATGATTCATTGTTTGTGCATAACACCCAGTGCTCCATGCAGAATGTGCCCTCCTCAATACCCATCACCAGGCTAACCCATCCTCCCACCCCCCTCCCCTCTAGAACCCTCAGTTTGTTTTTCAGAGTCCATCGTCTCTCATGGTTCGTCTCCCCCTCCGATTTTTCCCCCTTCATTCTTCCCCTCCTGCTATCTTCTTCTTTTTTTTTTTTCTTAACATATATTGCATTATTTGTTTCAGAGGTACAGATCTGTGATTCAATAGTCTTGCACAATTCACAGTGCTCACCATAGCACATACCTTCCCCAGTGTCTATCACCCAGCCCCCCCATCCCTCTCACCCCACCCCCCACTCCAGCAACCCTCAGTTTGTTTCCTGCGATTAAGAATTCCTCATATCAGTGAGGTCGTATGATACATGTCTTTCTCTGATTGACTTATTTCACTCAGCATAACACCCTCCAGTTCCATCCATGTCGTTGCAAATGGCAAGACCTCATTCCTTTTGATGGCTGCATAATATTCCATTGTGTGTGTGTGTGTGTGTGTGTGTGTGTGTGTGTGTGTATATATATATATATATATATATATATACACCACATCTTCTTTATCCATTCATCTGTCGATGGACATTTTGGCTCCTTCCACAGTTTGGCTATTGTGGACATTGCTGCTATAAACACGTACCCCTTTGGATCCCTACATTTGTATCTTTGGGGTAAATACCCAGTAGTGCAATTGCTGGATTGTACGGTAGCTCTATTTTCAACTTTTTGAGGAACCTCCATACTGTTTTCCAGAGTGGTTGCACCAGCTTGCATTCCCACCAACAGTGTACGAGGGTTCCCCTTTCTCCACATCCCTGCCAACATCTGTCGTTTCCTGACTTGTTAATTTTAGCCATTCTGACTGATGTGAGGTGGTATCTCATTGAGGTTTTGATTTGGATTTCCCTGATGCCGAGCGATGTTGAGCACTTTTTCATGTGTCTGTTGGCCATTTGGATGTGTTCTTTGGAAAAATGTCTGTTCATGTCTTCTGCCCATTTCTTGATTTAGCCAAAGCATTTGAAAGAGACTGGATTTGAAAGAGAGGTCATGGATTAATTAATCAAAGATTTGAGCCAAAGTAGTTACTCACATGTCTTGCCTTCCCTCCTCCCTATTCTCCCCAATAGTAATTGAGTGACTGCTGTCTGTAGGCATTACATGAAGCACTGTGGAACAATGGTGAGCATTTGCATGCTTAGGAAAAAATGGGTCTATCAAAGTTGTGTGGCTGGTCTAACTAATTTGCTGATAATGGAACCCAGGAGCTCTGTGACACAGGTAATAGTCTTTGATGCTCTTTGTATCTAGGGGTGATGCATCTGGCAATCATGGATGATCACATTGGTCCTTCTTCATTAGTTTATTTGTGTGATTATTTTATTAATGTTAGTTTTACGTCCACCCCCCAGTGGGATGTATGCTCCTTGAGAGTAAAAACTGTGTCACTTTTTGCTCACCATTGTTCCACAGTGCCTCACATAATGCCTACAGACAGCGGTCACTCAATTACTATCGGGGAGAAAGGGGAGGAGGGAAGGCAAGACATGTGAGAACCTACTTTGGCTCAAATCTTTGTTTGATTAATTAATCCATGACCTCTCTTTCAAATCCAGTCACTCGATGTCCTTCTGTGTCACAGAGTTCCACAGATCTTACTTGTACTTAAAGAGGGATTTTCTCCTAGTAGTCTCTATCCACCAGATATACATATTATTTAAAAGTAATCCCTTTGATCTCTTTCAGTGGGACAGGGTAGTGTTGAATTACAGTCTTTTCTCGTAATTAAAAAATGAGGAAGAGACCATGACTTTCCAACGTGGAGAGTTAATACGTTCCTTCTAAGTAAGTAGACAGCAGGTTTGGAGACTGACATCTTTAAAGACAGCACATGGCACCTGTCTAATGTAATAGTATTCAGTAAGGATGCTGTTGGTGCTACTTCAGTGAGGAAATTTTCCCCTTGCAGCATGCTTTAATGGCACGTTGCAGGACATCCATGGCTGACATTTACTGAATGCCAGCAGCGTCTCTCAATCATTGTGACCACTAATGAAAGTTTCTCCTGTAATTCCAATTACCTCTTAGTGGGAGGAACATGGTATTTTGTGCTGGGTTGAGAACCACCAGGGGGAGACTCTACAGGAACTAGAGATGCTTTTGCTTCCTCTGGATGAATCGTCCCTTTAGCGTTACCATTTGGAAAGTACATTTTTCATTCCAAATGTGTGATTCACTTCAATGAACTCAAAGCCATATTGTAGGGCAGGAAGTTCTCTCACTGGCTATTAAATACTGAATACTACAGTTCCCTCTGAGTAAGCAAAGCCTTCTCATTTTCTGACGGTGCTTTCAGGCATTAACGGTTTACTGAGAGAGAGAGATGCTAGTACATTTGCCACACTCTTGTCTTCTCTGGCTATATCCTAACTTGGATTTTTATTAAATTAGTCTAAGTGGATAGATCTGTAATGGTGGCAATCTATGAAAGGGACTTCACTTGAAGTTCTGAGCACTTTCCCCACCTTAGCAAAATGGCTCCCTCAACACCTTCACCACGTGAGGAAGAGGGTGTGTGTGTGTCTGAGGTTGGTCAAGGGGGGAAAGAAGAAGAGAAGCAGGGAACACGGATAGAAGACTAATATCATCTCCAGCATTTATAGTTGACCAATATCTAACCAACCAGAAACAGGGATAGGTATGTTCTCAGAGCTGGCCCTCAGATTCTACAGTGGTGCTGAGATGCCACCTGACTCATTAAGCAGGGTCAGACCAGTCAAAATCCCACCTCCTGAGGTGCACTGGGGTGTTTTCCGTATGCCCAGGCATCAGGCAGCTTAACTTGTGACACAAGCTTTGGGTTAAGAAAATACAGAAATGAATGCTTCTCAGAGATTTTTCTCGCAGTTTTTCATTACTGCCTGACTGACCATAAATTTTGAGTCACTATGAATAAATGCTAGTAAAATAGTTTCCATATGTTATTTTTGAAAGAAACCTCTTATTTTAATACCATGTTTTATTCTTAAATGCAAAGCACAGGGGCACCTTAGTGGGATAGTCAGTTAAGCGTCTGACCTGGTTTTGGCTCAGGTTGTGATCTCAGGGTTGTGAGTTCGAGCCCCCACGCCGGGCTACAGTGGGCAGTCTGCTCGAGACTGTCTCTCCCCTTCTCCCTCTGCCCCTCCCCCTAGCACTCTCTCTCTCTAAAATAAATAAATAAATCTTAAAAAAAATCTAAAGCACATACAATGAAAACTCTAACAACACTGGTAGTAATTCAATAATAAATAACATCAGATTCAAAATTTCCTTTCTTAGACGCCAGTACTGAAACAATTCCTTATCCTTTTAGCAAGTTCTGTGCATTAACACTTGGGTGTATGATGGTCCCTGGTTGGCATCACAGCGTAGTGATAAAGGATAGAGGCTCTAGGTTTTAGTGTACTGGGTTCAAATTCTGACTTTGCCATTTACTAGTCATGAGACCCTGAACAAGTCAACTTACTTTCCTGTCCTCAGCTTCCCCATCTCTAAAATGGGGATAATAAGAGCCCCTCCATCACAGGCCTTTTGTGATGACCAAGTGAACTCCTATATGTAAAGTTCTCAGAACATAATAGAAAATACAATACAGTTGACCTTTGAACAACATGCGTTTGAACTGCATGGGGTCCACCTATATATGAAATTTTTTTTGGTAAATAGAGTACGTCACTGTAAATGTATTTTCTTTCCCTTATTTTCTTTTCTCTAGCTTTACTATAATAATACAGTGTATAATATATAGAACATCCAAAATGTATGTTAATAGACTGGCTATATCACTGGTAAGGCTTCTGGTCAACAGTAGGTTATTAGTAGTTTAGTTTTTGAGGTGTGAAAACTTTCATGCGGATTTGCGACTGCATGGGAGTCAGCGTTGTTCAAGGATCAGGTCTGTAAATATTAGCTATTTTTGGTTTTCTGCATCTTTCATGGGTGGGTAAAGCTTAATTCAAAAGTTCTTCTTTCAGTTCTTTTTGTTATACACACTGATTCCTTAATGTATTTTTGTCATTGTCTTATCCATCATATTAAAAAAATGTTACCTTGGGGAAGAAAGGTACTCCAAATGTATCCTTTTGCTTTCTCTCTGTCTCTCTATCATGTCTGCTCTTTCCCTCCCACAAAAACCTTCAGAACATGATGAAATTGGAGAGATGTTTCTTATTTCTTCATCCATCTCTACCCTTGGGGTGTCCCCACCTCTGGGAACAGGCTGTCTACATGAGACACACCCACCTTTCAGGCCCTCACAGATCCCCGGACCTGCTTGGTTTTTCCTCACTGTTCAAAGTCTCTGGCCCAGTCATTGACCCCAGGTTGGGAAGCTAATGGTTGATGATGGACCCCATGTGTTCCCCCATATCCTGGGGTCTTTGCATTCTGTCCTTGAATCCCAGGAGAGTCAATACCATACCATAAATGAATGAAATCTCAGTGATGGAATTTCAGACATCATGTCATGGCAGCTGCAAAGATTATTTTTGGGCAGGGCCCCTTCTTAGCATCCCTCAGAATGTACCATGTAGGCAGCTGCCCAGCCTACTCATCTTTCCCTTATGCTTCAAATGGTGAATGAGACAAAAAGAAGAGTTGGCTCCTTTAAGGGAAGGTGATAATAGTGTTAAATAAATAGTTAGCCCTTCTTCTCTGGATATGGCTACATCCAGCCTCAGAGGGAAGTTGGACTGTTGATAAGGAAAAAAACTTCCTTACTCTTTGAGAAGTAGGGCAAGTGAGGAATGAAAACATGAACCAAATAGAAGTTTAATTTATAATTTCCTGAGTAGCCAAGGAATACAATTTGTCCATAAAAGAACTTAATCCAGAACAAATTATTCCAATCATCTCCTAAAAAGAGTTAACTTGGAAATTTAGAGAGTAGAACAAGTTCGGTGCTCATTAGGTTGCACCAACTTGAGTCCTGGAGGAATCTGTAAGATTTTGTTTTTATTTTTCTAAAGGATTATATAGGTCTCGATGAAAAGGACCAAGTTTTGAATTTGTTCTCCTAGGACCCATCTTTTTCAGGAATGATGTTGACTTTTAATTTTTTTTCTGTTTACCACCAACTGAAGCTGTTGAATGTGTAGCATTGGATATTGTGGTAGATGGTCTCCAGAAATAACCACCTGCAACCCTCCTATGTCTCTCACATCAAGAGGTGGGACTTGGACCTTTGAATATGGACTGGCCTTGGAACTCACCTTGACCAATAGAATGCATCACAAGTGATGTTCTGGGATTTCTGAGCTGAAGCTGTAAGAGAACTGGAAGCTCCCACTCCCCTTCTCTTGGAGCCCACTTGCCCTGCAGTGGGTTAAATCCAGGCTAGACTGTGGAGTGGAGTAAGAGTCCCTGGAAGATAAGAGGGTACTTTGAATATTCCAGGCCCAGGTGAGCCCCCAGTTGAATACAGCCGCATGAATGGCTACAGCTACCCAAAAGAATTCCACAGCTGAGATCAGTCAACTCACAAAATTGTGAGCAATAATAAATCATTGGCTTACGCCTCTGAGTGCTGGGGTGGTTTTTAATGCAGTGAGAGCTAACTAACACAGGGGTTGATCTTCCCTGATTCCTTCCTTACCCTTTTCACTTCTTCTCTCCTACACTTCACCCCAGGGACTTGTCTGAACTGAAACACAGGTTTTTCAGACCCAGGGGCAGGAGGGACTCAGCTGAAGGGAATGTGCCCCAGTGATCCTCCAGGAAAGGGTTGCAAGGTCAGCTTCAAGCAAGTCATAGTAGAGTCTTTCCTTTGGGTCTGAGGGATGTGAAAAATGATTTGCTCTCTTGTATGGCTGGGGTTCAGAATACAAACTGTCTGATTATAAATCAGTGCAGCCTGCTTCAGCTAGGTATAATAATGCTGCAGCCTACTGGTTTCTGCTATGTTTGGCTACTCAGCCATAACTGTAGTTATTCATACATGGTAGCAATAAATTGAACCACTCAAATGTGCCTGTAAGAGAGGGACTTCATCCCTCTTCCCTTTCCTTCTGTTCCCCTCCCTTCCCTTCCCATTAGCATTTGGGTAAGAAGTGAAATTCAGGTCACCTACACTTAGATCCAAATTCTTTGTGCCTATAAAGCTATAGGATAGAGTTTTCCACTACATTCCCCTCTGAATGTCAGTTCTGTGAGATGGGATGCTAATAACTGTTATATAGAAAAGATTTATGGGCAACTAGTACGTTAAAAAATATTAATCAGAAGTCTGTTTTTGTGTGTGTGTGCATTTTTTTTTTTGCTGGATTTTTCAGTCTTTGATTGATTGATTGATTGATTTAAAAATTTTATTATGTTATGTTAGTCACCATACAATACATCATTAGTTTTTGATGTAGTGATCCACGATCCATCGTTTTCATATAACACCCAGTGCTCCATGCAGTACGTGCCCTCCCTAATACCCATCACCGGGCTAACCAATCCCCCTTCCCCCCTCCCCTCTAAAACCCTGTTTGTTTCTCAGGTCCATAGTCTCTCATGGTTCATCTCCCCCTCCAATTCCCCCTCCCCATTTTTCCCTTCCTTCTCCTAATGTCCTCCATGTTATTCCTTATGTTCCACAAATAAGTGAAACCATATGATAATTGACTTTCTCTGCTTGACTTATTTCACTTAGCATAATCTCCTCCAGTCCCATCCATGTTGATGTAAAAGTTGGGTATTCATCCTTTCTGATGGCTGAGTAATATTCCATTGTATATATGGACCACATCTTCTTTATCCATTCATCTGTTGAAGGGCATCTCGGCTCTTTCCACAGTTTGGCTACTGCGGACATTGCTGCTATGAACACTGGGGTGCATATGGCCCCTGCTTTTCACTACCTCTGTGTCTTTGGGGTAAATACCCAGTAGTGCAAT
>NC_058409.1:8397644-8401890 GCF_002201575.2 Neomonachus schauinslandi | reverse complement strand
GATGGGTTAGCCTGGTGGTGGGTATTGAGGAGGGCACATTCTGCATGGAGCACTGGGTGTTATGCACAAACAATGAATCATGGAACACTTCATCTAAAACTAATGATGTAATGTATGGGGATTAACATAAGAATTAAAAAAAAAAAAGAAAAAAAAAATAAATATAAAATATATATATAAAAAAAAGGAAGTCATTTCTTAAATGAAGCTGAGCAGAAGGCTTACAGAAGCATAATGAGAAGTCCCAGTATTTCTGGTAGTTTCTTATAAAAACTAAGCTTAAAAGGTGAAAGGAAAGTGAAAATAAACTCCAGCTTGGTGTCTGCATTCGAAGGTCTGTCACACGGAAGTCCTCAAAAGTGGGAAGTTAATCTTATTTATTATCTTTTCTATGATTTGGGATCAGTGAGAAGTGAACAGAATCCCTTGTAATTTGTTTTTTCAAGGCACATCAGACTTTGATGGAGACACAGAGGGGCAGGATAGTCTTTCTGAAACTTCAATTTCAAAACCTATAATATTAAAGGAAAGCTAAAACGAGCTCTCCTCATTTTGCATGAGTTTCTCAAATGAAATTGAAGGGCTTGTTGCAAATATCCTAATTTGCCTTGGCAGGGAACAGAATGAAAAGTCTCCTGGGGAAGGCAGGGCTTTATAACATTTTGCAAGAGGCGTTGATAATTATGTGGGTTGAACTGTCCTCTTGGTGGATCAGATCTCAGCTCCAGATAACCACCATTGGTTTTTTGTTTTGTTTTTAAAGTATGAAACATTTGAAAGAGAAAGTACAGAGTAAAACAATAAACTGTGTGCCCATTGCCTGCCTCTATCAGATTCTACCATTTTGCCATATTTGTTTCAGTATAATTTAGAATGAATGAAGCGTTATAGGTTCAGGAGAAGCCCACTGGTACCCTTCCCCATCCTTATAGCCAACATACCAGTATCTAGAAGCTGATGTTCATTTTCCAGTGCTTAGCTGGTGCAGCCACTCTGGAAAACAGTATGGAGGTTCCTCAAAAAGTTGAAAATAGAGCTACCATACGATCCAGCAATTGCACTACTGGGTACTTACCCCAAAGATACAAATGTAGGGATCCAAAGGGGTACGTGCACCCCGATGTTTATAGCAGCAATGTCCACAATAGCCAAACTATGGAAAGAGCCAAGATGTCCATTGACAGATGAATGGATAAAGAAGATGTGGTATATATATATACAATGGAATATTATGCAGCCATAAAAAAAATGAAATCTTGCCATTTGCAACGACATGGATAGAACTGAGGGTATTATGCTGAGTGAAATAAGTCAATCAGAAAAAGACATGTAACATATGATCTCATTTTATGAGGAATTCTTAATCTCAGGAAACAAACAGGGTTGCTGGAGTGGTGGGGGGTGGGAGGGATTATAGACATTGGGGAGGGTATGTGCTATGGTGAACACTGTGAACTGTGTAAGACTGTTGAATCACAGACCTGTACCTCTGAAACAAATAATACATTATATGTTAAAAAAAAAAAAAGAAAAGAAAAGATAGCAGGAAGGGAAGAATGAAGGGGGAAAAATTGGAGGGGGAGATGAACCATGAGAGACTATGGACTCTGAGACACAAACTGAGGGTTCTAGAGGGGAGGGGGTTAGCCTGATGATGGGTATTAAAGAGGGCACGTACTGCATGGAGCACTGGGTGTTATACGTACACAATGAATCATGGAACACTACATCAAAAACTAATGATGTAATGTATGGCGATTAACATAACATAATAAAAAAGAAAAAAAAATAACATTTTCCAGTGCTTGTTGGGATTATTTATTTATTTTGGCAAACTTTTTAATTGAATCACATAGGAAAGTGAGAAATCACAAGTGACATGTAATGATACATACATCAGATAATCCCATCCACTTCAATCCACATTTACTAAGGGAATATACCCATGTAGTTACCACCTAATCAAGATACAGACTTTTACCAGGACTCCAGAAGCTTCCTTTGTGCAGCCTTGTTGAACTTAACTAGTTTTGCCTGTTTTTGAACTTTATGTGAATAGAATCATGTCCTGTTTTGTGATTGGCTTTTTATGCTCCACATTATGTTTGTGAGATGGATAATGTTGTTGCATATTACTGGTTCATTCTTCCCCCTGCTGTATGTTGAATTTTATAAATACAGGCACACCTTGGAAATACTGTGGGTTCAGTTCCAGACTTCCACAATAAAGCACATATCGAAATAAACTGAATCAAATGAACTTTTCAGTTTCCCAGCGCATCTAAAAGTCATGTTTCTACCATACTGTAGTCTATTAAGTGTGTAGTAGCATTATGTCTAAAAAAAACTTTAATTAAAAAGTACCTTATTGCTAAAAATGCTGACCATCATTTGAGTTTCCGCAAGTCCTAACCACCCATCACATATCACTGTAAAAGATAATTAAAACAAAAAGTTTGAAATATCGCGAGAACTACCAAAATGTGACACAGGGAGACAAGTCAGCAAATGCCATTGGAAAAATGGCATGGATTGAATTGCTTGCTGCAGAGTTGCCACAAACCTTCAATTTGTCAAAAAAAAAAAAAATGCAGTATCTGCAAAGCACAATAAAGGGAAACACAATAAAATGGACTTTGCTTGTATAACAGAGTTTACTTATCCCTTCTACAGTTGGTGGATAGTTGGGTGTTTGGTTATCATGAATACTCACTGCTGCCTGGACCAGAGTTGGCACTAGGGTAAGGAAAGAAAGGTGCCTGCCTATGCTGGAAAATTTAAGGAAGCTCCCTCTCTTCTGACCACACTGGCACTTTCTTGACCCCGAGAGGGAGCACCTCCTTAAATTTTAAGCACTAGACATCTCTCTTACTTCATCCTGCTCCTGTTACTGGCCAGGAGCACCTTGTCTGTCTTTGCGTGCATGCACTCCTGTTAGTATGTACCTAGGAATGGAAGTGATAGATCAGATCTGATCAGCCTTTAATGGTCCTGTTAAAGTGTTCTGAAGTGATTAAACCAATTTTGCATTTAATAGTTCATGAGATCTCCACATACTCCTCCTCTTTGCAACACTTGATATTGTCAGAGATTTTTGTTGTTGTTTATTGGTCGTTTGGATTTTTTTTTTGAAAGTGACTAAGTCTTTTTCCAATTTGTAATTGGATTATCTATTATTCTTGTTGTTCACTTGTAAGAATTCTCCATATTTTGGACACAATCTTTTTTGGTGGTATATGCATTTTAATGGCTTCTTTCTCTTTATGGCTTGACCTCTCATTCCTTAAGAGCTTGCTTTGATGAACAGAAATGGTATCTTTTTAATGAATTCCAATTTATTAATCTTTTATTTATGGTTATAGTATCTTTTTCTCCTGTTTAGGAAATCTTTGCCTAACCCAAGGTCACAAAGATATTCTCCTACAGTATCTCCTAGAATCTTTATTGTTTTTATCTTCAATATTTATATCTAGAATTCATGTGAAGTTAACTTTTGTGTGTGATGTTAGGAAGGGGTCAAAGCTAATTTTTTTCACGTTAAGCAATTGGTTTAGTATTGAAGAGACTGACCTTTCCCCACTGTGTTCCAGTGACAACATTGTCATGAATTACGATTTGCTTCTAGATATTATATTTAGTTTAGTCTATATTTGTCTCATTTAAAGGAAGTTTCACTTTTTTCTGTCCCATTTTTATGCCTCTTTATTTCTTTCTCTTGACTAACTGCAATGGCTAGCCCCTCCGCTACAATTTTGGGTAGAAGTGGTAAGAAGGGACATCATTGTGTTACTCTGGTCTTAGGGAGAAAGTGTTGAGTATTTCACAGTTAGGCATCTAATCAGCCATAGGTCTTCCTTGGATGCTATTTATTACATTGACAAATTGACTTCTGAGTTTGTATTTGTATCATGAATGGTTGACAAATTGTGTTAAATACTTGTTTAACATTATAACCTATTTAAATGATTATATGATTGTTTTGTGATCTGTTACTCTGGTGAATTACACTGTTTGAGTTTCATAAATTAAGTTAATCTTGTATTCTTGAAATAAAAGCCCACATGTTGATGACATATTATCCTTTTAAAAATAAATTTCTATATTCTATTTGCTAATACGATTGAGTCTAAGTTCATGAGGGATACCTGTCCCTTATATGCTTTTTTCTTTTGTTTTCTTTTTTCTTTTCTTTTCTTGTCTCTTTCTTTCTTTCTTTCTTTCTTTCTTTCTTTCTTTCTTTCTTTCT
>NC_058409.1:8383465-8397634 GCF_002201575.2 Neomonachus schauinslandi | reverse complement strand
TCTTTCTTTCTTTCTTTCTTTCTTTCTTTCTTTCTTTCTTTCTTTCTTTCTTTCTTTCTTTCTTTCTTTCTTTCTTTCTTTCTTTCTTTCTTTCTTTCTGAGAGAAAGAAAGAGAGTGTGCATGTGCAAGTGGGAGGAGGGACAGAGGGAGAGGAAGAGAGAGAATTATAAGCAGACTGTGCTGAGCAGGGAGCCTGATGCAGGGCTTGATCTCACATCTCTGAGATCATGACCTGAGCCAAAATTAAGAGTCAGATGCTTAACCAACTGAGCTGCCCAGGCACCCGACCCCACTCAATGTGCTTTTTTTTTTTTTTTTAAAGATTTTATTTATTTATTTGACAGAGAGACACAGTGAGAGAGGGAACACAAGCAAGGGGAGTGGGAGAGGTAGAAGCAGGCTTCCTGCAGAGCGGGGAGCCTGATGCAGGGCTTGATCCCAGGACTCTGGGATCATGACCTGAGCTGAAGGCAGACGCTTAATGACTGAGCCACCCAGGCGCCCCCAATGTGCTTTTCTTAATATCCTTTTGTGGTCTTGATCTCAGCATTAGGCAGGCCTCAGAGAACAAGCTGGGGAATGTTGTCTCCTCCTCCATTTTTTAAAAGAGTGGATATAAAATCAGTATTTTTTTCCCCCTAAATGTTTGATAGAATTCACATTTGATAGATGGTTCAAAACCATTTTGGAGTGTTCTTTGTGGGAATTTTTAAAATTACTAATTTAATTTCTTTAATGGCTTTAGGAATACTTATATACTTATATTCTCTATTTCATGTCGTGCCAGTTTTTTAAAGGTTTTTTTGAGGAATTTATACATTTAGCATGTGTTTACAAATCTGTTGGCATAAAATTGTTCATAATATTTGTTATCCTTTTAATTCCACAGCATATGTAGTAATAATATTGTCTCTTTAAGTCTTGATATTCAGAATTTCTGTTTTCTCTATTTTTCAATCAACCTTGCTAGCAATTTTAATGTTATTCTCTTTCATAAAAGAAAAAACTTCTGCCTTTATTCATTTTCTCTATTTGTTTTCTATTTTATTGATCTCTGCTGCTTTGTTACTGTTTTTTTTCCTTCTACTTCTTTTGGGTTCGATTTACTCTTCTTTCTGTAGCTCCTTAAAGTAAAAGCACAGCGCATTGATTGTACCCTTTCTTCTTTACTAACATAGGCTTTCAAGTTATAAATTTCCTTACAAGTACTGTTTTATTTGCATTCCACAAATTTTGACCAGATTTTTTCATTGTCATTTAGTTCAAAATATATTTTAATATTTTCATTGTTGTGTCATCATTTTAAAATTTTTTCAAATATTTTATTTGGTTTATTAAATTCACATTTTATGTTGAAACATTGCATAGCAGAAGAATTATAGTTACAATTCCTTGGCACCATGACAGCATTATTGTGGTAGCACTGGATAGATGAGGGAAGCAGTATCATCTTTAATTCCTTTATAAGTGTTTATAAGTGTTTTATTTAATTTTTAAGGGTTTATAAATGTTTTGTTTAATTTATAAATATTTGGAGAGGTTTCTAGACATCTTCTGATGAGAAGTCAGTCTTCATTATCATTGTTTTGTGCATAATGTGTCTTTTTGTCTGAATGCTTTTAAAAATTGATTTGATTGAATTGATTTTCAGAAGATTGAATATGATATGCCTAACTGTGGTCTTAAAAATCTTTTTTTGGCTCTTCTGGACTTCTTGGACCTGTGTGTTTGATTTCTTTCATCAATTTTAGAAAATTGTTAGACATTATCTCTTCAAAATGTCTTCTGGTCTATTTTCTTTCTTTTGTGGCTCTAATAACACATACATTAGGTATTGTTCGATGTAGCTCTGATGTTCTTTTATTTTTTTTACACCCTTTTCCCCATTTGTGTTTCAGATTGAATAATTTTACTGAATTATCTTCAAGTTTAATGACCTTTTCCCCTTGTTCTGTATCCACTCTACATATAAGCCCATAAAAATGATTCTTATCTCAGAATTCCCTTTTGGCTCTTTTTTATAGTTTTTATGTATTTGTTGAAATTACCTATCTTCTCATGCACATTATCAACATTTTCCACTAGATTCTATAACATATTCATAGTTACTTTAAAGTCTCAATTTGGTAATTCCAGCATGTGGGTCATTCTGGATCTGGTTCTGTTGACTATTTTCTCTCTTGATGACTGGCCACATTTTCTTGTTTTGTTTTTTTTCACATGCCTAATAATTTTGAGTGAAAAGAAAATATTGTCAGTAAAAGAACAGAGACCATAAGTGAATAATATCTATACACTGTTGTTAATTGAATTGTGTCTGCCCAAAAGATATTTTGAAGTCCAAATTTCTGGTACCTGTGAACGTAAGCTTATTTGGAAATAGGTCTTTGCAGGTATAATAAAGTTAAGGTGAAGTCGTATTACATTAGGATAGGCCTTAATTCTAATGACTGGTGTCCTTATAAGGAGAGAGATTCAAAAAAAAGAGAGACATTCACAGGAAAGAAGTCCATGTGAAGACAGAGGCAGAGATTGGAGTTATGCTACCACAAAATAAAGAATGCCAAGGATTGCCAACAACTCCCAGAAGCTAAACAAGGCAAGAAAACATTCTTCCCTTGAGTCTTCAGAGGGAGTATGACCCTGCCAACACCTTGATTTCCTACATATAGCCAACAGAACTGTGAGAGAATAAGTTTTTGTTGTTTAAGTCACCCAGTTGTGATTAATTGCTACAGCAGCCCTAGGAAACTAATACACACCCAGAAAAGAGCATGCCTCCTCTTCTTTAAGTCTCTTGTATGACATTAAGCTACTTTCGTCTATAGTTAAACTAGACCTAGTTATTGCTAGGTTTTTGTTTTTGGGTTTAGTTTGGTTTGGTTAGATTCAGTTCATCACAATTTTCAAATTAATTGAGTATGGTATCAGAACTTTCCTTTCATCAGCACTTGGAATCCGATTGCCTGGAGGGCATAAGTGATCTCTCCTGCCTTTCCTCCAGTCATTGACTACTGTTTGGTATTCAGTGTAAGACCTGCAGTGCCAGTGGGGTGTCTTTCACTTATCCTGCCTTCAATCAGTAAGCCCTTCATGCCTTTGACTCAGGGAGGGTCTATCTCAGTGCTCATGCTCTGCCACCAATCATTCTCATGAGCAGTTGATGAACTGTGGACAAGAATTGACAGATGAGGGCACCTGGGTGGCTCAGTTGGTTAAGCGACTGCCTTCGGCTCAGGTCATGATCCTGGAGTCCCTGGATCGAGTCCTGCATCGGGCTCCCTGCTCTGCAGGGAGTCTGCTTCTCCCTCTGACCCTCCCCCCCCCTCATGTGCTCTCTCTCATTCTCTCTCTCTCAAATAAATAAATAAAATCTTAAAAAAAAAAAAAAAGAATTGACAGATGAGTGCAAACTAAACCATCATACCAATCCATACTTGTCTTTGAAAATGTGTTAAAACATTGGCTGTTTTCTTTTTACCATGCCTATAGTAGCTTTCTGCTCCTTCTGTGGTTGTGCCAAAGATAAAAGCAGTGATCTATTCTTTCCTAAATAGGACTTCCTGTTTCTGGGATTTTAAGTCATTAGCTTTCTTTGTGATCCTAACTTGTTTATGAATTTTTTCAAAACTGTTTTTTATAAGATAGATAGATTATTCTCATTGTTTGGGTCTGCATCAGAAGTCCCAAAGACCACCCAAGGTCTAGCGATTCATTTGAAAGACCCACAAGACTCAGAAATCGTAACACGACTTCTGGTTAGTTTTTACAGCAAAATGATACAAAGAAAAATCAGCAAAGGGAAAAGGCACCATGGGGTATAGTGTGTAAGAAACCAGGCACAAACATCAATAATTCCTGTCTTAGGGGAGTTGCACAGAATGTACTTAATTCCTCTAGCAACTAATAATGATAGCACATGAAAAATTTTGTGTATCAGGGAAGCTAGTTTGAGCCTAAGTGCCCAGGGTTTTTGTCAGTGGTCAATCACATAGGCATGCAATGTCTTCACAACCAATTACAGTTATTGGACTCTAGGCCCCCAGAAGGAAAGCAGGTGTTTACCACAAATCACTTGTTGCCTTTTCATTTTGTTGATGTTTTTCTTTGTGTGCCAAAGCTTTTTATGTTGATGGAGTCTCAAGTTTGTTTTTGCTTTTGTTTCCCTGGCCTGAGAAGACACATCAAGAAAATGGTTGCTAAGGCTGATGTCAAAGATTACTGCCTGTGTTTTCGTCTAGAAGTTTTATGGTTTCAGGTCTCACATTTAGGTCTTTAATCCATTTTGAGTTTATTTTTTGTGTATGGTGTAAGAAAGTGGTGCAGTTTCATTCTTGTGTATGTAGCTGTCCAGTTCTTCCAGCACCATTTGTTGAAGAGACTGTCCTTTTCCTCATTGTATATTCTTGTCTTCTTTTCATATATTAATCAAGTATATATGGACCCTCTATTTTGTTTTATTGATCTTTATGTCTATTTTTACACTAGTGACATACTATTTTGATTACTGTAGCTTTCTAATATATCTCAAAATCAGGGAGCATGATACCTCTAGCTTTTCTTTTCTTTCTCAAGATTTCTTTGGCTATTGGGAGTCTCTTGTGATTCTATTCACATTTTAGGATTATTTGTTCTAGTCTGTGAAAAACACCATTGAAATATTGATAGAGATTGCACTGAATCTGTAGATTGCTCTGGGTAGTACGGACCCTTTAACAATATTAATTCTTCCAATCCATGAACATGGTATGTATTTCCATTTGTTTGTGTCATCTTCAATTTCTTTCAACAATGGTTTATAGTTTTCAGAGTACAGGTCTTTTCCCTCCTTGGTTAAGTTTATTCCTAGATATTTTATTCTTTTTTAAAAAAAATTTTTAAATTTTATTATGTTAGTCACCATACAATAAATCATTAGTTTTTGATGTGGTGATCCAGGGTTCATTGTTTTCATATAACACCCAGTGCTCCATGCAGTGCCTGCCCTCCTTAATACCCATCACCGGGCTAACCCATCCACCCCCTCTAAAATCCTGTTTGTTTCTCAGAGTCCACAGTCTCTCATGGTTCATCTCTCCCTCCGATTCCCCCCCCCCCTTCATTTTGCCCTTCCTTCTAATGTCCTCCATGTTTCTTATTGGTATAATTGTTAATGGAATTGCTTTCTTAATTTCTCTTGCTGTTACTTCATTATTAGCATATAGAAATGCAACATATTTCTGTATATTAATTATGTATCCTGAAACTTCCCTGAATTCATTTATTCTAATAGTTTTTTGTTGTAGTATTTAAGGTTTTCTATGCATAGTATCATGTCATCTGCAAATAGTGACAGTTTTACTTCTTATCAATTTGGATGGCTTTTATTTCCTTTTTTTTTTTTGGTCAGTTTGCTGTGGCTAGATGTAGGAGTGCTGACAATACTGACTCCATCTTTGGCCCTCCATTTTGTTTATGTCTCTATGATGACCTTTCTTGGGGCTACATATTCTGGGTCTCTTGGTGATGAATATACATAGGGAGGTTTGCTTTGGCCTCCCATGAACCCGTTAGAGATAATAATTTTACCCCTCCTGACACAACAGAGGGCATCTGAAGGTCTGTTAAATGTTAGCTGTCAGTTAGGTTCATGCGAACCCTTTGAAGTGTGTGGGAATTCTTTGATCTCCCTACAGTGTGCTCCTGCACATTCCCTCACTCTTTTTTTTTTTTATTCTTATGTTAATCCCCATACATTACATCATTAGTTTTAGATGAAGTGTTCCATGATTCATTGTTTGTGCATAACACCCAGTGCTCCATGCAGAATGTGCCCTCCTCAATACCCACCACCAGGCTAACCCATCCTCCCACCCCCCTCCCCTCTAGAACCCTGTTTGTTTTTCAGAGTCCATCGTCTCTCATGGTTCGTCTACCCCTCTGATTTCCCCCGCTTCATTCTTCCCCTCCCACTACCTTCTTCTTCTTCTTTTTTTTTCTTAACATATATTGCATTATTTGTTTCAGAGGTACAGATCTGAGATTCAACAGTCTTGCACAATTCACAGCGCTTACCAGAGCACATACCCTCCCCAGTGTCTATCACCCAGTCACCCCATCCTTCCCATCCCACCCACCACTCCAGCAACCCTCAGTTTGTTTCCTGAGATTAAGAAGTCCTCATATCAGTGAGATCATATGATACATGTCTTTCTCTGTTTGACTTATTTCACTCAACATAATACCCTCCAGTTCCATCCACGTCGTTGCAAATGGCCAGATTTCATTCCTTTTGATGGCTGCATAATATTCCATTGTATATATAAACCACATCTTCTTTATCCATTCATCAGTCGATGGACATCTTGGCTCTTTCCACAGTTTGGCTATTGTGGACAGTGCTGCTATAAACATCGGGGTGCACGTACCCCTTCGGATCCCTACTTTTGTATCTTTGGGGTAAATACCCAGTAGTGCAATTGCTGGATCATATGGTAGCTCTATTTTCAACTTTTTAAGGAACCTCCATACAGTTTTCCAGAGTGCCTCACTCTTTAAATCTGTGAACTAAGGTCCAGATTTTGCAGAGAATAGCTGCACAACTGCCAGGATTGTCATCCACCCCATCATCCTTGTTAGTTACCATGAATACAGCTCTGTTTAAACTGTATGGAGTTTTCTGCTTCGTTTTCTGGATTCAAAGTGCCTTCTCATTAGAGATCCTTTTTTGTCCTCCCCACGTTCTAACACTAGGGCTTCCAGTATTGTGTTAACAAAAGTGGCAAGAGTGGACATCCTTGTCCTATTTTTGATCTTAGAGGAAAAGCTCTTAGTTCTGATGTTAGCTGCAGGTTTTTCATAAATGACCACTAAATCTTTGTTGACAGTTTTTATCATGAACAGGTGTTGAATTTTGTCAAATGTTCTTTCTGTATCTATTGAGATGAGTATATGATTTTTATCCTTCATTTTTGTTAATCTGTGTATTACATTGATTGACTTGTGAATATTGAACCATTCCTGCATTCCTGTAATAATCTCACTTGATCATGGTAAATGATCATTTTAATGTATTTTTTAATTGATTTGCTAATGTTTTGTTGAGGATTTTTGCATATGTGTTCATCAGGATATTGACCTTTTTCTGTAGTGTGTTTGCATAGTTTTGGTATCAGGGTAATACCGGCCTTATTTGGAAGCTTTCCTTTCTCTTCTAATTTTTGAAATAGCTTTGGGACAACAGGTATTAACTCTTGAATTGTTTGGCTGTTAAGCCATCTGATCCTGGCCTTTGGTTTTTTGGGAGTTTTTTGATTATCAGTTCAGTTTCATTACTACTAATGGGTCTGCTCAGATTTTCTTTCTTCCTGAATCAGTTTTGGGAGACTGTATGTTTCTAGAAATTTATCCATTTCTTCTTTATTGTCCAGTTTGTTGGCCTATAAATTTTTGTAGTTGTCTCTTGTAATTCTTTGTATTCCTGTGGTGTTGGTTGTTACTTCTCTTTCCTTTCTGCCTTTGATTATTTGAGTTCTCTCTTTTCCTTGGTGGGTCTTGCTAAAGGTTTATCAGTTTTGTTTATCTTTTCAAGGAACCAGTTCCTCATTTTATTGTTATTTTTTTATTGTCTCTTTTATTTATTTTGGCTCTGATCTTTATTATTTCAAATCTTTCTACTAACTTTGGGCTTTATTCCTTTTCTAGTTACTTTAGGTGTAAGGTTAAATTGTTTATTTGAGATTTTATTTTTTCTTGAGGTAGGCCTGTATCTCTATAAATTTCCCTCTTAGAACCACTTTCATGGCATCTCAAAGATTTTGGATCATTGTGTTTCATTTTCATTTGTCTCCATGTATTTTTTGATTTCCTCATTGATTTATTCATTGACCCATTGGTTTTTTAAAGATTTATTTATTTGAGAGAGAGAGAGAAAGAGAGAGAGAGAGAACAAGCAGGGAGAGGGGCAGAGGGAGAGAGAGAATTCTCAGGGGGCTCATCCCACTGAGACCATGACCTGAGCCAAAATCAAGAGTCTGACACTTAATTGACTGAGCCACACAGGTGAACCCCCCACCCCATTGGTTGTTTAATAATGTGTTGTTTAGCCCCTATGTTTGTTGTTTTTTTGTTTTTGTTTTTTTTGTAATTTCTAATTTCATACCCCTGTTGTCAGAAAATATGCTTGGTAGGATTTCAAGCTTCTTAAATTTATTAAGTCTTGTTTTGTGGGCTAACATGTGATCTGTCCTGGAGAATGTTCCATGTACCCTTGAAAAGAATGTGTATTTTCTTGTTTGTAGACGAAATGTTCTGTATATCTGTTAAGTACATTTAGTCTAATGTGTTGTTCAAAAACACTATTTCTTTATTGACTTTCTGTCTGGATAATCTATCCATTGCTATAAGTGGGGTGTTAAAGTCTCCTAGTGTTATGGTTTTACTGTCATTGCCTCCCTTTATGGCTGCTAATATTTGCTCTATGTATTGAGGTGCTCCAGTGTTGGGTGCATGAACATTACAATTGTTATATTCTCTTGTTGGATTGATCCCTTTATCATTACGTAATGTCCTTCTTTGTCTCATGTTACAGTCTTTGTTGTAAAGCCTATTTTGTCTGATAGAAGTATTGCTACCTCAATTTTTTTTCAAATCCCATTTGCATGCAATATTAACTTTTTCTATCCATTCACTTCCAGTCTTTGTGTCTTTGGGTCTGAAGTGAGTCTCCTGTGGACAACATATAGATGAGTCTTGTTTTGTTTTGTTTTTCAATCCATTCCATCACCCTGTGTTTTTCGATGGGAGCATTTAGACCATTTACATTTAAAGTAATTATTGAGGGCCACCTGGGTGGCTCAGTCGGTTGGTTAAGTGTCCAACTCTTGATTTCATCTCAGGTCCTGCTCTCAGGGTTCTGAGATCGAGCCCCGCATCAGCTCCATCTGCTGGAGCTTCTCTCTCCCCTCCCTGCCCCCTCCCACCCCATGCTCATGCTCTCTCTCAAGTAAATAAATAAATCTTAAAAAATAAAGTAATTATTGATAGGTATATACTTACTACCATTTTGTTTTTTTCTGGTTGTTTTTGTAGTTCCTCTCTGTTCCTTTCTTCTTTTTTTTTTTTTTAAAGATTTTTATTTATTTATTTGAGACAGAGAGCATGAGAGGGAAGAGGGTCAGAGGGAGAAGCAGACTCCCTGCCGAGCAGGGAGCCCGATGGGGGACTCGATCCCAGGACTCCAGGATCATGACCTGAGCCGAAGGCAGTCACTTAACCAACTGAGCCACCCAGGCGCCCTGTTCCTTTCTTCTTTTGCTCTCTTGTGATTGGTGACTTTCTTTAGTGTTATGCTTGACTTTCTTTCTCCTCATTTTTTTTGTGTATGTATTACAGGTTTTGGTTTGTGGTCACCATTAGGTTCATATATAACAAAAGGATATAAACTTTTTATGACTTTTGAAATATATTGTCATATATATTCCAAAAAAGCAAAATCTTAACATTTTAAAACTGCAGACTCATCCTACTAGTGTTTCAGCTGCTAGAACCACCTCTTTTTCCTGATACTCAGTCTTTAATCTTTTTGGACTCTGGGTTCCCCGTCCATCTTTCAGGTACTCACTATCTTCTCATTGAACTATACTATCCTCCAGACCAGATATGAAGTTCTGAATGCTGACAGCCTGCCAACACAAGAAGTGAGTAGAATTTGGGGTTATACAGACCTGGGTTCAAATCCCAACTCCATTGTCTCCTGGCTGTGTGATCTTGGGCATGTCCTTTAACTTCTTGGATCCTCAGTTTCCATATCTGTAAAAATATAATAGTTTATACCTCACAGTATTGCTGTGGATTATTTGGGTCAATATATGCCGGTGCCTCCCTGGGACTTGAAAGTATCTGTGGTATTTTTCTAGTGCCATTGAACGGGTAAAGGCTCAGGGAGATATTCTCTTTTTTTCTTTTTCTTTTCTGTTTTTTTTTTGGGGGGGGGTCAGTTATTATTGTTGGTATTAGTTTAATCTGCTATGTACATTCCAGACAAAATACACATAAAATGTGTCTGTTATTGAAGAAGCACTATGGTAGAGGCATGGACCTTTTTTCTGGGATCTGATTTTGCTGGATAGACAATAGTGGTGGATGGTACCATCAGTTGAACTGAATTGCCAAATATGCATATTTCTCTTTTAAAAAATTGATTTATTTTTCTTTTATTAATAAGTTTTTGGTTTGTTTTGTAAAGAGTTTATATTTTGAGTAGTTTTAGATTTGTAGCAAAATTGAGGGGGAAGTACAGAGAATGCCCATGTACCCTTTGCTCCTGTACAGTCTCCCCTACTATGAATAGTATGAGTGCTACATTTGTTACAATAGATGAACCTGTATTGATGCATCATAATTATTCACAGTCCTGGCTTACCTTATGGTTTGTTCTTAGTGTTGTACATTTTATGGGTCTGGACAAAAGGATAATGACATGTGCCCATCATTATGGTATCACACAGTATTTTAACTGCCCTAAAAATCCTCTGTGCTACACCTAAGACATTCCAGTGTGCCCCCCCCCCCACACCAGCCTCTAGCAACTACTGATCTTGTTACTTTCTCCATAGTTTTCCTTTCCCAGAATGTTACATATTTGGAATCATAGGGCATATAGCATTTTCAGTTGGCCTATTTCACTTAGTAATATGCATTTAAGCTTCCTCCATTCTTTTTATGGCTTTATAGCTCATTTCTTTTTAGCACTGAATATTATTGTCTGGATGTACCACAGTTAATTTATCCATTCATCTACTAAAGGACTTCTAGATTGCTCCAAGTTTTGGCAGTTATGAATAAAGCTCCCGTAAATATCCACATGCAAGTTTTTGTGTCGGCATAAGTTTTCAGTTCCATTTGCTAAATGACCAAATACAGAGATATGTTTTGTGCCATCTGAAACCAGCCTCACAAACCTACAGATTTTGGCAGGTTACTCAGAATTTGTAGAAAATAGGAAGTTAATATCAATTTTTAAAAGATATGTGCTTCTATAAAGTCATACCCAACAAAACAACAAAATTGAGCAACCAATGGATAATGGCACTGGTGATACCAAAAAGAAAACAAAGTCCCCATCTTGGAATAGCTTCTGCTTTGTGAGAGCATCTGACTTGTAAACAGATCAATTCAACCCAGTGAGGTAAATGCTGTCACAGCAGAATGTATAATGTTCTCTGAGATCAAGGGGAGGGTCACTAAGCTTGTTTGGAGTGGGGTGTGATCATGAAAGGCTTGGTTTTAGAACCATGGCTGGTCCATCATGATACAACCAGACACTGAGAAGAAATTATTGACCCTTTCAGCAATGAGTTCATCAGCCAAGAAATCAACTAGAAAAATCTATTAACCCACCAAATATTTTTCAAGTTAGATGTTTTCAGGAGGGCAGACATGTGTCCTTTCTGGTTATGATCAATATGTGCCAAGGGTCCCAGTATGCAAATACTCAGAACAAAGATTAAGACACCAGAGAGTAGAAAACCCCTGTTAGGCAGAGGTTGTAACCTCCTCAGGTTAGCTGCTTTTATTTGCTCTGTGGTCTTACTGACTTGGGACATCCTTTCCATGTGACCTGTGATAACTGCCTTCTTCTCTGTTTATTTGGTTGAGTTTGAGCTCTCTAGTTATTCTGTAATGTCAGTCCTGGCTCCTCAAAGTCTCCTCATCCACTTATGTCTAGGTTTGACATGTGTTCTTTTATACTTTTAGCCTTTCCTTCCCTAGCACAGTCTCATATCTTCTTGAGGCTTTTTGTTCATATGTAAAAATAAAGGACTTTGGCATCCAGAGAGTAATCATAAGTAGGCTTTTCCAAACTTCAGAATGTTCATCCTACTTGGCAGATATTAGTTACACAGTCTACCCTTGCTTGTGAACTCAGTGACTTTGAAGCCATAGCTCTTTCAAGGGTGACTTTTTGTGGAAGTCAAGTTCTGCCAAAAGTTCTTTTGCATTGCTAAGGATGAGGTGTTTCTTTCTTATTTTTCTAAATGCACTGACTTTCAGTTAGCTCAAAAGTCCTTGAGTTTCTACTTTTATAGTGTAGAGTTGATAAAAATCCTGTTTGTTTCCACTGTCAACCTTTTACTAACATTTCTTTTCATGGTACCTTTTAGGGGCTGGTCAGTGAGATCCTAGTCTAAGCTACCAGTGTAAAAGCTCCTCGAGTAATCCAAGAGTTGTTGCTAATTACATCAGTTAATCTTCTAGCAGAAGAGAATGCCACAGGTTTGACAGGGAGCTGTAAACTTCTGGGAATCACCCAGACAAAATTGCCAGACAACAAATACTCTTTTCAAGTCTATAGATATCATTGATGTGGGTAGGGGGTGAGTTGTTGAGGAGTAATAGCTAAAAATGATGAATTAGCTGCTATGGTTAAGATTGTGTCTACTATGGCCATCAAAAATAGTAAGTGCCTCAAAAGACCTAAAATTTTTCTCCGGTAAGGGATTTGTTGAGTATTCCTGCCCACGAAGTTCTCAGCAATAGTCAATCTGGCTCTATCAGTAAGTCCTATGGGCCAGGCAATATGTCAAGTGCTAAGTGTTATAGTGGTTAACAAGACCATAATAATCATAAGTTACAGAAGTTTCCAGTGTATAAGGGATAGAGGAAATGGAAAGGTAACAGTTTTTGTATGTGGTGGGTAAAAGAAAGAGGAGCTACAAGGTGATTTGGGGAGAATGTTCAGGGTCCATTTATGTCTAAGTCAATAGACATATTATTATCAATGCTAGTAATAGCTGAGACTTTCTGGAGCTGAGTTGGGGGAAGAAGTGTGTTTGGTGGGCGCCTGGGTGGCTCAGTTGGTTAAGCAACTGCCTTCGGCTCAGGTCATGATCCTGGAGTCCCAGAATCGAGTCCCGCATCGGGCTCCCTGCTCAGCGGGAAGTCTGCTTCTCCCTCTGACCCTCCCCCTCTCATGTCCTCACTCTCTATCATTCTCTCTCTCTCTCTCAATAAATAAATAAAAAAAAAATTTTAAATAAAAAAAAAAGAAGTGTGTTTGGTATAGCCATAGAAACTAAGTTTTCTCAAGTACCATGTGCTTCATTTCATGAAAGAGGAAAAATAAATGGTGTTAATTAAACATTAGTTTCTAAGACATATTGTCTATTAGTATTGTTTACTTTAAATGTTCCTTTTTGCTGGAGTTGAGATGGGAGTCACTTGGGTAAATGAACTAGGAGTTAATGCTTTTGTTTGAGATGGCCTTGGCTTGACATTAACTTCCAAGAAGAAAGTGACCATACATACTAACATGCTTCTTGGCATTCTTGGTGAAATACTCGCCCCAAACACCCAAGGAAGAAAAGTCCCTTTAGAATAGGCCTACTGGGCAGTCATTTATTCTCAGACTCCTACTTCACCATTTTTTTGGTAATGTATTTATTTATTTTTTATTTTTAAATTTTATTTTATTAAGTTATGTTAATCACCATACATTACATCATTAGTTTTTGATGTAGTGTTCCATGATTCATTGTTTGCATATAACACCCAGTGCTCCATTCAATACGTGCCCTCTTTCTTTCTTTCTTTCTTTTTTTGGTAGTTTTTAATTTTATTATGTTATGTTAATCACCATACGTTACATCATTAGTTTTTGATATAGTGATCCACGATCCATTGTTTTCGTATAACACCCAGTGCTCCATGCAGTACGTGCCCTCCTTAATACCCATCACCGGGCTAACCAATCCCCCCTCCCCCCTCCCCTCTAAACCCTGTTTGTTTCTCAGGTCCATAGTCTCTCATGGTTCATCTCTCCCTCCAATTCCAGCCCCCCATTTTCCCCCTCCTTCTCCTAATGTCCTCCATGCTATTCCTTATGTTCCACAAATAAGTGAAACCATATGATAATTGACTTTCTCTGCTTGACTTATTTCACTTAGCATAATCTCCTCCAGTCCCATCCATGTTGATGTAAAAGTTGGGTATTCATCTTTTCTGATGGCTGAGTAATATTCCATTATATATATGGACCACATCTTCTTTATCCATTCATCTGTTGAAGGGCATCTCGGCTCTTTCCACAGTTTGGCTATTGCGGACATTGCTGCTATGAACACTGGGGTGCATATGGCCCTTCTTTTCACTACCTCTGTGTCTTTGGGGTAAATACCCAGTAGTGCAAT